>NW_019175495.1:446383-523479 GCF_002260705.1 Seriola dumerili
GTGGTGGGGGGTGGGGGGGGGGGGGCTGAGCAGAGATGAGAGACAGAGGCACTTCGGGGGGTGTACGGATTGCACACACATTCACAAGGCTGCATGTCAGAGATAGCACAACAAAAGGAGGCCCAGCAGATTCAAATTAATATAATTATCAAGTCGGTTATTAATACAAAAGCGTCTATGGCGTGGGGCGGATTAGCCCACGGGTCACTGACGCACAGCACTGCGGGGAAGGAGTAGAAACCTGTGTGTGTGCAGTGTGTGGACTCACAAACACACACACACACACACACACACACACACACACACACACACACACACACACACACACACACACACAAAACCAGTTAATGTTCCAGCATGAAACCAGTTCAATAAACAGTGGAGAAGCAGACTGAGGTCTCACGCTCATTCTGTGTTGTTTTAAGTGTTTAAGTTCCTAACCCCCCACACACACACACACACACACACACACACGCACACACGCACACACACACACAACCAAAAGAGCTTGATAAAGTAGCGACAGGGCAATCTGTCATGGCTGGCTAGCTGGTCACATGAGGTTAATAGATTCCCCTGTATCTCACATCCCCTCGGCCTTCATCGCCGTCATCACCGGCCCTCTCACCATACTGGCATATCATCAGCGATAATCTCAGAAACAGACAAAATATGTCGCCGCTCTATTAACAGTGACCTGGAAACCGGTTGTACGGCTTATACATCCAAATGAGCTTCATTTTCTTTTGCGGTGTGCAGTGCTAATAGCTGCGGAGCAGAAAATGTCTTCATACAGCTCAGTACCGTCAGTGCATCTGCAAAGTCAATCTCACAGTAACCGGGTTCCTGTGGAGCATCTGTAAAATTCCACAGTGTTCCATAACTGAGTTGAATTACTTAGCTGGAATGCTTCTGAAAAAATACTTAACGCTGAATTAAATGTCTCTATTCTGACATTTTTCTGTAGAGTGAGACGTTTCTATAATTCTGTATAATGGTGTGACCTGTGGAGCTCATTTCCTGAATCCCCTGACTTTCACAAGAGCTCCATGGTTCTCCAGGACTCTCATGACCACTGAGAACTCCAGATATACAGGTGT
Source organism: Seriola dumerili (assembly GCF_002260705.1). Lineage (NCBI taxonomy): Eukaryota > Metazoa > Chordata > Actinopteri > Carangiformes > Carangidae > Seriola > Seriola dumerili. The sequence continues at coordinate 447,484 of NW_019175495.1, forward strand.
AATAAAAGACCACTGTCTGCCAAGGTGCGTCATGCTGTACTTCATGTTAAAAGTCTGAACCGGCTGAAGCTGTCAAGCTCTGGGTTAAATTACCTCATCCCTCGTTATAACGAGCACACGCTGACAATCCCCCTCCCCTCTCCCCGGCTCACACCTGAGCGAGGACGCTGATGCCGGGAATCTGCGCACACGCTGACACAGGTAGGCTGCTGTAAAGAGGTCCCTTCACCGTGCAGTGTAATCATTTTCACTGGCTGCTCCCACCTCCCTCACATTCACCTTTAAATACAGTCTTAACTACTTTGCCTTTTAGAATTATGCAGAACTACAATTAGCCCAGGGTAGCAATTTAGCCTCATGCCTTATGAGTCTTATGTAAAGGTTAGTTTGTCACTTTAAATCTTCCTTTTTAAAAAGGGAGCACAGCTGGTTGGGAAGAGAGCGGGACTGCCACCCTTTGGACAACTAGGGCAACTACAACTGAATTCAGCTTTATTAACAAACTATCAGTGAAAACTTTATTTTTCAGCATCTAGAATCAATGTCACTTGAATTGTTGTGCCAAGATAAATACTGGTCATTTTTTCTTAAATAAGAATTGATAAAGTTCTATTTGTTAACATCAATAACTCTTTATGTGAAGCCACAAGCAGGATCTGTTTATAAGCGACAACTGGTGATTATTATGATCACTATTTTTCACTATATTTACTGGAGTATTGCTTCTTTGCTGCCATGACAACTGAGCAAAAGAACAAAGGCCATGGGATCAGGGAGAATTCTAGTAGGTCGTCCTCGAGTTTAAAACAGTTTAAACTCTTTAAAAAACACATTTATACCTGATTGTGAATGATGTGTATGAACAGTAAACATGGGTGTTAATGGTGTTACAGTGAATCCGGTTACCTATCGGTGGCGCCATAACACGACAGACGACTTTAATAGAAGCAGACATATTTTAATCTGTGATAATTTGGTTAACTTGTCTTTCTATGTAATTTAATGCCAACAAACCTGCCGCCTGCCTGGCAGACGTCTGCTTGTGTGTCTGAGTGTGTGTTATTTGGAATTGGTTGTTTGAGGTAAACGTAATGTGAAATGATTTTTTTTGCCTTTCTTTCTCTTGTCATGTTTTTCTAGGAAAATCAACACAGTCTTTTTATATAAAGAAATTTCAGAGCGATTTTCGCGAAGAGCTTCCTCTGAATAGGAATGTGCTCTTGCTTTGATAACAGGTGACCAGTTTCCTCCTCACTTTCTACACCCATTTGCACTCGGAAAATAGATGTTAGTTGAATTTTTGTGCCGTGATAAATGTTGGTCTTTTTCTAATTTTATCGTACAAGAAATCAATAAAGTTTTATGATGCACTTTGGGTATTGTGGATAATATTTTTTCTAGGAGTGAGTCGACCTAATGTAGCAGAAACAGCAGAGAATGTAAATGTTTTCCTGCGAGCAGAAGATGAAGTACGCTGCAGCACGCTGCTTACAAACAGGTAATGCACAGAAGCTCCGGTTTCCTCTATTAGATATTAAAATAGATTGTTCAGCAGCAGGGACCTGTCACTATTGGCCCGCTTCTCATCTCCTGATGATGGCTGCTCCTGGCAGGTCAGTGGGTGCGTTCTTGTGAGTTAGGTGTCAAATACTGACTGGTGACTTTTCACCACAGTGCACAATCAGACCATTGTGTTACTCTGGGGAAGTGAGAGTAGTAAATTCAAGTCATTACCAAGCAAAGGAGAAATTATCAAATGGTGAAATTCAGTTGTGAAACACAGAAAATTCTGCTTAAACTTGTAAAAGCGAAACGAGAAATGGACTGTGAAAAATAAGCAAACTAGACATAAAATAACAGGTCAAAGTTCAATGTGACAAATTTCGGTTTTCTCACATTAAACAGCATTAACAAAAACAGTCAAAACTCCCACCAGACATCTGGCCTATACGAGGATGAACATAAACAAGTGCACAATAAGGAAACACCCTCTAGCTGACCATTTTCCTCGTGCTTCTGAGAAAATGATCATATTCCATTAGTTCTTCTCTGAGGAGATAAACACTGATATCAGTTCAATTCTGGTCAAACTCAATAAACCAAACAACCTCGAGCTAACTGAAGATAAGACAAGGAGTGATGTTCCGGCCATGAAACCAATAAAACAGGATTTTACACCCCATCTGTGCTTATGTCTCCTTTATATTTCACACCCAAACAGTCTGAGCAGCTCTGAGGAAGTTGGTGTTTCACTTCACCCCTCCGTTACTTTTCCCACCCTGCTTCTTCAACATCAATCCTTTACATTGTCTCTGGACGCTAAGAAATAAAATCATATGAGTTTCGCAGACGCGTTGTATGCAAAGCCACATAAGCTTTCACACACACACACACACACACACACACACACAGGGACTGCAGTGGCAATTTGCTATCTCACCTCAATAGACCATAAAACCTACTCTGTGTTGCTTGATGGGACCAAATCAATTGTGGGGATTCATCTGCATTTACACTACACTACATACTTTATATCAGTGGCTCCTGGTCTTTTATATTGCCTCAGGTGCAGGTACAGCCCTGTCAGATGAACTGAAGTACCCCGTTCCAAATGTGTTTGTTTGAATTGATTTCTATACTGAATCTTGCTTAAGACTAGTGATTATATCAAACAATTTCAGCTGTTTATCCATTATTGTTTGCTGACTATCTCAACCATTATTCCTTTACGTTTAGTTATCTATTTACTTTTAGCTAGCCGTCGACCTCTCTGCTCGCGTGCTAACTCGTTTTCATGCAGTGTGTGTTGTGTTGCACTGTGGGTATTTCTTTTCTAATCAAAAACTAATTTGTATTGTTCAAATTAGCTGAGCTGCTCTACAGTCTGTCCAGGCTACAGCAGACGTTCTCCCTGGGGAACAAGTATCCCTGTTTCTGAATCACTGCTTCATGTGTCCACATGTGTGGTGACCATGTCCCACTGTGTCCACAATCGCATTTCGAGCTGTGGATTTGTAATTACCCAAGTGTGAACAAGGCCCCGCATATACACACAGGTCATGTGAGGGACCCGTTGTGGCCTCCTCGTTGGGTCATGTGAGCAGGGGCTCAGTGCTGACTGGGCCCCACTTCAAAACACTGACACAGCCCCCAGCTTTTATTGATGAATAAATAGCTGCATCCCCAACATAAAGGTCATTTTCTTCAAGCTGATCTACTTTAAAAACCTATGAAAAAAAAAAAAGTGGTATAATGCAGAAGTAATGTGTGTGATTGTAGGGGGAAAGATAGAGCACTGCAGAGGTGAAGAAAGTGCGTAATACTCTGTCTCTTATCAGTGAGAATGAGTGTGGGAGGCGGACGCAGGGAGGACAGTGTGGCAGGGTAAATGATGGCAGTATTGATCTCCGATGCTCTTTTATAGCCCTGTCATGTCAGTTTAGCACCTTGGCAACACTCGCTTTAGAGCTACATCAATACCGAACTCTGGCACTCAGCAAAAGACAGATAGAAAGAGGCAGACAGATAGAGGGAGAGGGAGGACAAATAAATAGAAAGAAGTAAATACCCACTGCAACATCAAGGACCCATGCTTTACAGCTCCAAACTTAAGAGTGAAGTGAGGACACAGACACCAAAGTTATCCATGTGTCACTGATTGGCTGTTAGCTGCATGCTAACACTTGATTAAAGGAATATTTCACCATTTGTTTTACTTTTTTTTTTTTGCCATGAATCTGAGTTGACAATGAAGTTAATCATAACTATGACTAAAAGTTTCCAGTGAACTGTTCCTTTAAGAGTACACAACGTTCACGCGGCAACTCAAAATCAGGAAATGAGGAAAAACGACTGAAAAAATAGTTTTAAATCTAAATGCTAAATACCAATATCATGCTAATATGGAGCCAAATGTGACATGAAGATAAAATAAACAAACCATCTTTGGCGTGTGATTAAAGAGCACTGGAATGAACAGACAAACTGGCTGTTTGGTCTGTCTCTTTACTTCTGGTTCAGCTAGCTGGACACTCTGTGTGATAAAGTGTTAGCTTCCTGTAAATGACCCACTGATCTACTGAGGTCACCAACGATTTCGCTGTCTGGCTGTGAGTTTGTCTGTCCTCGTCCTCTTTCACCTAACAGGTACTCGTTTAACCTGTTGTTAAAATAAGGGTCTATTTGCAGGTGCAAGACTCAGACTTCAGGGCAGACTGGAGGCTACAGTGAGTCGCTATCGGAAAGTGACAAGACGGGCTGGGGCTAGCTGGTTAGCGTGCTAACTTCAGTAGAAGATAAGACGTGATGGAGACAAGCGTTAACACTGCACAGCTCTTGGTGAGTAAAGGAATGAAGATTGATACTGAACTCGTAACGTTTCCTCTACACTGGTAAGTAAACAGCTGTTAATGCTAACGCTGGCTATGCAGCAATAGCTGCTTTGATTTGCTTCTATGACAGTATTATAGTATTATCATACTGTTGTCAAGTGGTGGCTGGTTGGACATTTAGTTTAGTTTAGTTTAAACTGAAAATAATGAGTGCAAGCTTAAAACACGGCCATGTTGCTGCCAGCTCTCAGTTCTAAGTATACTTGCATGTTTGGATGAATTTGTCCCTGCTACTACTTTTATAAGATGAGTGCTGCAGCTGTATTAGCAATAACATGAAGAACAATTAATGAAAGACCTGATTCTCCCTCATTTCTTTAAACGATCGAGTGTCAAAAATGAGCTGGGACGGAGACCCACTGGCCATACATGCACACAGTACTGTGTTTTCATTGTTCTGCCTACTTGCATTTCTGCCGTTGTCCTGATTGATTAACTGACACCTGGAGTTGGATAACACTCACTTGGAATAAATGGTTTTGTAATCGGGCTCCACTGATGCTCCAATTCTGTTTGGTGAAGCAGAAAATGAACCCTGGTTGCATTATCTGATAGCCACTAACTACTGGATTTCATCTGCTGAGAGCAAAACATGCTAACATCTTTTTCTACAGCACTGCACTTCTGCTCTTATCAACCCCGGGGTTTAATGAACTTGATCTGTGTGGATTTATGTTCAATTATGGGTCGTTTTAGTGTTTTGTGATTGTTTGTGTGTGTGTGTGTGTGTGTGTGTGTGTGTGTGTTAACTGACCGGTCACAGGAGCACGCCACCAGCACACTGAGCAAGTTGTAGATGATGAAGGTGAAGATGACGGCTGTGATGGTGCCGCGGGGGATGGAAGAGCTGGGACTTTTCAGGTCACCTGGAGGACAGACAGGTTCACTCTACGTTCACAGAAAAATAATCAGGTCACCCACACACACCCACACACACACACACACACACACACACACACACACACACACACACACACACACACACACACACACACCTGCCTCCCCTACCTGACATGTTAGAACCAGCCATGATGCCGGTGCAGCCATTAAACATCACAGCGAAAACGGTGGCAAAGGTCATCATAGTTTCTGTTGTGTAATCCACAGTGTAGTCAGCTGTTGGAAGTAGGAAACAACAGTTAATCCCTGTAGTTGTGTGTCTATCAACATGGCTGACACTCCTCTGTACCTGCTCGCCAACTTAATCGTGTTTGACAGTGTTTAACTTTGACTGAAAACCATTTCATTCAGATCTTATGTGTTGTTTACAGAGCAGCATCTACTTAATCTCAAGACGCTGCATCTATTTGTAAAAAAAATCCATTTCACAGCTGCGAGCTGTGACAGGTCCTCTGTTTCCTGTTTCCTTTGTTTCCTGTTTCCTCTGCTTCCTCTGCTTCCTCTGTTTCCTGTTTCCTCTGCTTCCTCTGCTTCCTCTGTTTCCTCTGTTTCCTCTGTTTCCTGTTTCCTCTGCTTCCTCTGCTTCTTCTGCTTCCTCTGCTTCCTCTGTTTCCTGTTTCCTCTCTTTGCGTCTACACACCAATATTTCAAAAAACACACATTCTTTGATGAGGCTGAATGTGTACAATTAGAAATACATATATGGATCACGCCTAACTCTTTAACTTGAACTAAAAACAAAAACAACATTTTCTTCCTCATAAGATGCAACAGCATTTTACCTGAGGGAATTCCAGCAACAACAAAACTCATTAAAACTACTGTGCTTTATTGATTAAGGTATGAAGGTAAACAAAGTCCATGATTGAACAGCTAATATTACAGCTGTAGTTATATTTGTAAAAACACTTGATACAACAGTTTGATGGAAGGAAACAAACGTGTAAAAGTAACCAGAGAAGGAGAACTGCACCGCCACTCCACTCTCTTGACTCTTCTCTCTTAAAATATTCACAATGAGTTCATTGAAAATTATAATTTAATATGTCTCTGTGTGTGTTTGCATTCTATTTCATTAGATCTCAGGATAATCCAAAGCTTGTTGTGTGTAATAGTTCTCACGTGTGCCTGGGTGCATGCCCAAGTTACAGCAATTAGCTTAGTCATGCTTAATCATGTGTTTGGATATAATTCCCTGCAAACGGAGCGGAGCGCCTGGTTGGTTTTCCGTGGACATTAAGAACCGGAGAACATGTACAACATCTAATTACAGATCAGTCAAAACCTCTGTCCTCTGCCAGTTATGTATTATGTGATTATGTATTTTCAGAAAAAAACAGAGGTGGCAACAGGACAAAGCGCTCACTGCCACCAGAAAGCCTCTGGTTCTTTTCCCAGTAGAGCTAATTTCAGCTTCATTAGAGCCGGTGAGGGACCATGTCCTCGTCACTTGTCACTGCACTAGTGACTTGCACAACGGGGGCTGGGATCGAGTTAGCATAGTGTGGAATTCAACACACACAAGGCATTTTTGATAAATACAGTTGTTTGCTTTCGAAGATTGAGAAGATTGATACCACTCTCATTGTTCTACAGTAAAATATAAAGTTATCACCAGCAGCCAGTTAGCTTAGCTTAGCACAAAAACTGGAAACAGAGGGAAACTGCTAGCCTAGCTTTGTCCAAAGGTGTCCACATCTGCCTAACACAACCTCTAAAGCTCATGAATTGGCATGATTGATGTTATTTCTTTAATGTGTATAAGAGCTTTTATGAGGGTTTATGAAAAGGACAACTTCTTATTGACTTCTGGAAGAGTGTGACTGCGCCCACAAGAGACATTCAGTTCTCAGCACTGACACCATATCAGTGTAAAGGGCCATAGTATGAGAGAAAAGGGGATTCTACATTTACTGAAATTTAATTTACTGAAAATTTCATCTCCCTATTAACCTCTGTATAACTCTACTTGAAAGTATGGCGTTGTAGAGGGTTTAAGAATTAAATAGCTTAACTAGAGGCTAAATCACATCAAAGCCTTAGTTTGTACATTAATTCAGTCAAAAGAAGTTATTATCACTGTGTCTTTCATATTGCACTTCGGTCACAAGCCGGCATCATTCAAACATTTTATTTCAGAGCTGATTTGTATTTGCACAGAAGGTTGAGGCTCTGAGGAGAATAATATGAGAGTACACACCTACGACTGTTGACCTTTGTCTTAGAAACACTTCTAAGTTAGTCAGACTCTCCCACACATGGTTTATACAAGTCTGCCATTTAGCTGATGTTTACATTTCTTCCTCCTCCATAACTGAAGTCTTGTTTTAGAGCTTAGCTGACGACTTTTTCTGAGAGCAACCAGATCAGATGGAGCAACACAGTGTAGAGTGTGATCACCACCGCACTCTGTTTTCTTTGATCCAAACCCAAATGGGAACTTTTACTATGTTTTATAAAAAACCCGATGAGGTTTAAGGATCGAATAAAGGAGGAACAGCAGCTTAACAGGTTAACTCTGCAATATAAAGTGCAAGTTCTTCCATAATAACATACTTAAACTACTAGTGTGACCTACAACTGACACAAAATCCAAGCAAATTTACTATTTGAGCAATGAATTACATTATAATATAAAACTGCTCTCTCACTTAAAAACAGCAGCGTTCCAACTCTGTTTTGTTGTTATTTAATACAAGTTTAAAATATTTTAAAAAGCTAATTACACTGAACAACAGATGCAACCTGGTACAGTATCCAAACCACAGTTCACACCACCTCTTTCCTCATCTGAACTATTCTTTTATCTATTCAATTCTTTAAGTAATTACAGATTATTTGTTGGTATCACTAATTCAAATCTAACTTTGATTCGTATCATTGTCGTAGCAGAGATCAAATCAGGCAAATCATGTGTGGTATGAACACAGAACTTATTTGTGACTGTCGTCCCATTTCTGGACCAGCCTCCTCCATCTTACCCCACAGGTTCCCGAGCAGCGTGTCCAACTTGAAGCCGGTGAAGTTGGCCGTGGTGGGAACCACGGGGCCGGTTCCGTTCACCGCCGGGTTATGCGTGGCAGATCTGGGCAGGATGATGGTGTGAGGCCATACGGCGAAGAAGCTGACGAAGATGGTGCCCAGGACGAACATGACCACCAGGAAGATGATGAAGGTGGCCTTGGCGTAGATGTGGGCCCCCACCAGGCACACCAGCAGGCACAGCAGGGCGACGGCTGTACCGTAAAGCAGAGACCACCAGTAACCTGACGGCAGGACCTGGTAGGGGGAAGTGGCCCCGGTCCCGTCTAGGAGAGGACGAGATGTGTGAGGTCGCAAGGGAAAAGATAATGAAAAGGATTTGTTAATGCTTATAAATTGACAGAATGTGTTCAAGAGCTTCATTTACCCAGGAAACATTGCCTGAGCTTTACTTTCTCTTCTAAAAACTTCCTGCTTCCTGCATTTACACCTGAAAATTCCTCTTCCTCTGGGAAACACATCTGCAAATCTCATGCTATTCCAGGAATGGTTATGACATGTTGAGCTGGACGCGTTTTACGAGCTGTTGAGATCAAACTCACCCTCTGGCACGCCGAAGGTGCCCACGATGGCCTCCACCAGACCCAGCACATACAGAGCGCTGCCGCACACATTAGCCAGGAAGAACATGATGCCGATGCTGCCACCAAACTCCGGACCCAGCGCTCGGCTGATCATGTCTGAGTGACGTTAAGGCAAAGTACGCTGACAAAACAGGCGTGTGTGTGTGTGTGTGTTTTTGTATTTCTAATCCCATAGAAAACCATTAGAGTTTAAGACCTTAACATCAGTGAAAACGGGGTATTTAATTTCATTGGATTACTCTTTCACAGAGGGTAAATATTAGGCATAGGTTTAGGTTAGGGATTACAAGAAGCATAAAGAATATAATCATGGTTGGAAGGTTTGAATACAGTCAAAGCAAAGTCCTCCCAAGCATGATAATAATGTGTGTAGATACAACTTCATTCCAATGCCCTTATCAAAATATTATGACAAACGGGCCAATGAAAAGTGACAGTAAACTGCCCGGTTACTGAGGATGATCCATGGATATAAATATCAGATTATATGATGCATATATATCATCTGATAAACAGCACTGATTGGAGTCATTTACCAAACTGCTGGCATGGAAGCACATTGGCATTAATCTCAATCACAAGTGCTGAACAGCGTCTTCTAGTGCAATCACTAAACAAATCCAGCTCCGTTCAGTGTCACAGACGATGCCTGAGTGAAACAAAGACACTGTCTGTTTAGTGCAGCGAGGAGGAGTGTGTGCATTCTGTCGACATCTTGACCACCGACGATGTTACTGATACTGCGCTCACTGTCATGTGACGCTGTGTGTGTGTTGGCGATATGAGGATACAATAGGCTCCCCCGGCGTCCAGGGCTCCATTGGTGGAGATAGCACAGACTGACAGCACGGTCATACAGATGATGAAGTAGGCCACCAGGAACATGGCAATAGCTTGGTACAGTCCAGACTGGCCAACCACAAATCCTAGAAAGAGAGAACACACACACACACACACAAAACACTGATGATCAGCTGACTGGACACACGACTCCTGGCCTTGCACTAACATCAGAGAGGTTAAACTTCCCCAGGAAGAGCCTACACACAGTACGGGGGATGTAGCATGTGAATCACATTAATCCAGCCAATAATCATCAGCACATCAACTCTTTGATTTGAACCACAGACATAAATACATATTAGATGCACTGTGCTTGTAGTTGATGTGATAAAAATATAATAATAACAATTTAATAGTAAAAAATATTTCTGGAAATTCCCTGAGAGTGCACAAAATGACTCATGACAACACACACTCGTTGCTAAAAGAGAAACTGGAATCACAAGATGGAAATGTTTCCAGTTTCTCTTTCATGTCTTTACTGTAATGTTGACGTCTGAGGATCTGTACCAGGAAACAGATAGTTCCCTAAATAAACAGTTAAAATCAGGAACTATTTTATCAATGAGAAAAATGAGAGAAAGGAAGAAATAAAAGAATCAGGGAGACAAACTAAAGGAAAAACTGAAAAACGAGTGGAGAAACAGGAGGACAGCGCCCCCATCCACGGGTCCTCAGGGGTCACTGGATGGTCACTGAAACAGTCACCTGATCTCAACCCAGTGGAACACCTGCGGGAGATTTTGGAGCGACGTGTTAGACAGCGCTCTCCATCACCATCATCAAAACACCACATGAGGGAATATGTTTTGGAAGAATGGTGTTCGTCCCTCCAGTTGGGTTTTCTTTTAATTTATCATCTGTCTGTTTATATGTACACACACACACACACACACACACACACAGACTCACACACACAAGTGTAGAGTCTGTGTGTCTATAAAATGTGACCCACAGCATCGTAGGATTATCAGGAGAACATGTCGTGGTGGACGCTACATTTCCTGTCCCATTGTTAAGGACGGTTATGTGCATAAAATTCATGTTCAAAATTTGGACATTCAAATAAAATGGTGGACAGGTAATAAACACAGTATATCGCACTTTACAGTAAAAAGGGAGTGATTCTGTTCACAGCCAATCGCCGTATCCCAAATCCATACTACATTCTGACTCTAAGCAGATGTTTAGAGTGCAGTGTGTTCAAACTAGAAAGGTGAACATGAATATGAATTGAATATGGCAAATTTTTGAGTGCGCTGCTGATGCACAAAAGAAATGAGGAACTACACACAGCCTGATAAAATGTAAATAAACTGCGCTCAGCTGGGTGGAGGCCCACGACTGGCTGGTCAAGTGCTTGAAGGAGGGAACTTTGGGGAGACAAGGTTGTTGTCCTTATTTAAAAGCAGGATTTTATTGACCCCTAACTCCTCCAAAAAAGATAATACTTGTTCTTAACACGATATCTGCAAACACACATTTTGTAAATAAAAAAAGGAAAAAGAAAAGAAAAAGTATTTCAGATGCTGGAAACGAGTGATTAAAATAACTCAAATCTCACAACTTCATGAGTAAAGTCATGTGCATCTAATCGAAGTGTATGAGGAGATGTCAGTGTCACTACACACCATGTTAGACGCGCATTTACCACATCATGACCACTTTCTTCTTTCAACGACTGTGACCTTTGACTGTATATATTTATATAAAATCAATGACTGCGACTAACGGCATGTTTCCATGCTCTGCCTTTATCCTCGGTGCTGCTTTGGATGTCACATGATCACAAAGCACTGGACCCAAAATCTCATGGCACAAAGTACCAGGTTATGAAGAAGGCAGCAAGCACAGTTAATAAATGTTACAAAGGTTTTTAATAAGGGTTTTCTTTGTTTTAGCGTTAATGGTGATTTTAAGCACATTTTTAAGATGGCCATGTTTTTATTTTAAATACCATAAAAATATAATTTGATTTATGAGGATAAGTTAGGTTATGATAATAAGCGTATGATGGCAGTTTAGTTTCTTCATGCTCACATATGTTGAGGTTTTCAAGGCTGGTAAATTTACCAGTTTAGTTTCACATCCACAATGACACCGCTGTTATTTCCTGAACAGACTTAACATGCTACAGACTGAGAATAGCAGTCGAAAGTCCCACACAGACAGCTACTATGTGTGTCAATGTGAATCTGTGCATGTGTGTGTGTGTGTGTCTGTCTGTGCACTTTGTGTGTTCACTGCACAGCAGCTGACATCTCACGAGACTGAGGGGGAGCAGGGGGGGAATGTGAGAGAGAGAGTTAGTTAGAAAACAACTTTGAGGTACAAAAGGTACAAAAAACACACACACACACACACACACACACACACACACACACACACACACACACACACACACACACACACACACACACACACAAGCACACAAACACCCATATACCTGCAACTGAGATAACAGACGAGAGAGGATGAACTCAAGTCTGGTCTCTTTCTTTCTGCTGAGACAGTGGGAACGTAAAAGCTTGGACTGCATGACCTGATGATTACTTGCTTCACATTAGCGGTTTTTCATAGAAAAACAGAACATTAACCCACTTCACATTGACCAAAGTTACTCATTTCAGCTTTTTTAACCTTAAACTTATGCAATATTACACAAAATGAAAAGAATACTTCTGCAGTGCCCACAACAATAAGAAAGATTTGACCTGTAGAGACCAGTAAGTTAAGCAGTTAACTTCCCAACAGATAATAACACTTTGAGGACAATGTTACACCTACTATATTTTTTATAACTTAAATATTAAAAGCCTGTGCATCTTAAGTTCATCCCTTTTTGCTGTAATCAAACTTCTGCAGGGGTTAGAACAATTTTGCAAGGGGAGGTAGGCTGTGCCTAAAGAACAGTCTTATCAAATATTTCATTTTTACCTAGTAAATGTAAATACGGAGGAAAAGCTCTCCTTCTGACGGAGAATTCAGCCGCCTAGCAGGTGACTGTGTGGGATTTTTGAGGGATTTAATGTAGAAAGCTAGTGATTTTCTCACTGAATTAAATTTACTGCTAAATTTAGTGACATAAAACAGACTGATGCTACATTTCATTGGTGATTTATCCTAATCAAGCAATGCACAAATAGTTTCCTTCTATCCAGACTTACTCTCACATTCCTACCACAGGTTATCATGACAGATGCACAGGGCATAAACAGGGGGTTTTGAGGGCAGATGTGTCTATGAAACCTGATATGACTTCCTCAAAACTTAAAAAACTCTTCTGTAATTCATTTGCTTCTCAGTCTACGTGACCTTTAAATGAACAGTACAGCATTGTGAAAATTATAAAGGGACAAAAGCTTATAATTGATTCATTACACCAGTGCAAATATTATCAAGCGCAATTTTCTTACTATTAACTTTCAAGTAGTTTACACGCCTCATTAGTGGCCTGTGCATGCTTATTCAGACAGATGAACAAAGTTTATGATACTTAAACATGATGCATTTGATGAATGGCGTGCATGCCGAATTCACCTGTGGCTCCTAAAAGGCAAAAAGGTTCGTACCAGTTATGTTGTAAACCTTCACTGAAACGCAAGGAGACGTAAACAACGTAAAATCTTATAATTCCTAATAGAGTTTGGCGTACCTCTGCTGTTGAGCAAATCACAACACAGTATGCACTGATTTACGTGGGCATCACCTTTACTCACCTATTCTGAGAAAGACCACAACGCTGAACATCGACAGCAAAGTAGGGATCACCACACCGAAGAAGGTGGAGAGTTTCTTCGGTTGTTGCCGCTGGTGGGTAGACCTCTGCCTGGGGCTGCCCGGGTGCCGCTCCGGGACCTGCCCGGCCGGAGGTGACCGCTGCTCGGATTCATTGACGCTGGTGGAGAGGCGATAGTGGAGAAGCGGGGTCCGCTCTGTCATAGTGAATCCTGCCTCTGGACAAGCTTCACAACTTCATAAAGTGCTCTGAGTAATTCCCCTGCGAGCTGTCACCGCAGATGTGGGCCAGAAATCTGACTAACTGTTTCAACGAATATGTCCGACACGTTAACGTTTTTTTTTTTCTCCCTCGGACGTTAGTTAAGGTTTATCAGTGACGCCTCCCAGAAACCGACTGGTAAAAAGTCAATCACCTAGCTACATAGCTAACCGGGAAAGTGCTTTTGTTATTAGTAAAATACCTTAAAATAAAACCGACGTAGTAAACTTACATATTAAAATAAGCAGTCCCTTTACATAGTATTAAAATGCCAGTTACAAGTCCACACGAGCTGCCCATATCTAGCCACTGTGGCTCTGGATAATTTCCTCGTAAAACTATTGAATAGAATATCATGTGATTTACGAACGTTAAGTCGCCGCAATCACAATTAGAACTTCCGGTTGTGACTATCAGTATAAAAGCTATTGACAAGGTCCGTGCATGAAGTATCATTCTTCCGCAGTTGTTCACGTTGAATAATAAAAAAATGCCAGTTTAAGGGGTATTGTCTAATTTCATTGTCTTGCTTAAGCTGAGTGAAAATGTATGTTTACGTTTGTGAGCTCGTTCTTCATTAGCCGATGCTGCCTAAACGCTGTTAACGCTTTGCGTGTGTTATTGTCCCACTGAATGAAGATGTGCAATTCAATTCAATTCAGCGCACCAAAGCGTCAGTTTGTTACATTATTCAACTTGTACAGTAAAAATTGAACAAGGAACTCGAGAGCCGGAAATAGAAACAGCTCGTCTTCAAAGTAAAGGTTGCACGTTTTGAACAAACGTGCTGGCTGCAGCGGTCAATTTAAGGAGAGCTAAACTAAATAAATAAACAAACTGTCTAAAAAAAAAAAATGAACACAATTCATAACTGTTATCGGTGTTTAAATGCTAGCCCAAAACTGATCAGGAATACATTTTCAATGAACACTGGAATTATTATAGAGTCCTTGGTTTGTTCTCCCATATTGGTTTAAAGTGAGAATGTATTCATGTACTGATTTTTGATTTAGAATTGTACATAGTTGTTTGTTCAAGATCATATCATAGAATTTGACCCGTATGTGCACTTTTACTTGTAGAAATATAATCACTCACACCTGACTGACTGTCATTTAATGCCTTACTATACTATAAGGTTTTTATGCCTTACAGTACTATGAGGATTTATGACAATTTTATGCCTTGAAATACTATCATATTTTATGACGTTTTTATGCCTTACTACACTAAGTCGTTTTTTTGTGTTTTATTCCTTAATATACTATGACGTTTTTTGACCCCTTTATACCATATAGATGACAGCCGAGTCATTCTATAAAACGGGAGCCATTTGGGTCTGCAAGATTTGATGGGATGCATAAAGCACAAAAATGTACAAAAGTGAGTTTCCAAATCTTAAAACCATTAGGTCAAGTACTCTTGCCATGATATTAAATGAGAAAATACTATTTATAAAGACTTTAGCCGTTTTTCCTTAGAACATGGCAATTTTCACGTCCGTATTAAACAACATTTGTATCTAAAATATCACCATTAAATGTTGTTTTTTTTTATCAAATCTTTATTATTGTCAGGATTATATGTGTGTCCCTATTTACATAAGATATTTATTTAATAAAAACATACTTTTTTGTAAGAATGTAATGATTTGTGTGTGTCCCTCATTTTGATTTACCACTCTGTCACACTAACATGTTTTGTCTATATACAATGTACTGTTGCTTTTAACTAACACATAGTCCATAGACACCCGCTGGTCAAACAGGGCATTACACAATGGTGTGCACACAGCGCACAATCCTTCCCCAAGGAGACATTTTCAACCCTTCCCAGCGACATTAACGGTACTAATTCACCTTAAACATGTAAAAAAAAAAATCACAACAGCTAACTAACTAACATATATTTCATATATGGAAATTTAACACATGTACATATATTACATTTGCATACGGCATTGTAAATTCAGATCTTAATAAATAAACCGTTTGGTTGATGGCATTAAAAAAGCCAGTGTCTTTGTTTTGGAGGGATGGCCGGGTTTTTGCATCCCTACCAATGTTGAGACCAAATCTACGCCCTTGGTGTGATGGTGGCCTGGCACTGGTCTCTGCCCTGCTCCAGTTTGCAGTGTAAACTTCTGTTGATCACCACAGCCTGCTTCAGCCTCTGGGCCAGCCTTCTGTTGTCAACAGTGACCATATCCAAGGCCTTCTGCAAGGACTCCAGCTGGAGGGTTCAGACACACCCACACGCACACGCACACGCACACACACACACACACACAGACACACACACACACACTTCTCTCTGTCATTGTGTGTGTACATACCCTGTGAGTTCCCACAAGAAACACATACATGGCAATTATATTCCATTTTTCTAGAACCTGGAAAAACGGTCACGATGGAGGCTACATTAGGAACACTTCAACATTAAGTTAGCACTAACACTGTTAACAGGAGCAAACAGTTAGCCTGGCTCTGTCTATTTAGCAGCATCTTTATTATTAAAAAAAAAAGCATATTTCCCACATTTTCAAACAAAGTTGACCTTTGGACACAGAAATCATTTGCTGTGTCCTATGATTTTTCCTACTTGCTCCTGTGTTTTTCACCTGTCATCACATCAAATGGCAATAAATTACTCTAAATCTATTTTCCACTGATTCAGTATTGGCTAATTGCACAGATACACCAACTGTGTCTGACACTTAACTTGTTCTGACTCCTTTTCTTTTCACATTTGCCAGTTTTTCAAAATCAATTTGTAGCCTGAAGAGTTGTTATTTATCTCCATTACCAAATAGAGTTTATTTCTGACTCCTGTGCAGAATTTCAAAGGAGAAATTTATATAAAGTCACCTTGTAAAGGGGGGAGGGAAGGGAATATATTCATTTCTTGATGACATGAATAAAAGCAAAATGCATGTTTGACATACAGTAACTTAATTCCAACACATACTGTACATTACGTGTGTAAGTTTCTTAATAGCTTCACCAGTAAGAAGAATACTGCTCCAATGTTTTAAAATAACATTACACACAATATAAAAAGCCTGTATAAGTAGAAATAGTGTGATTTCTTACAGCTCTGTTGTTCTCAGAGTGAGTAGATGTCAGGAGTCGTTGGAGTTTCTCCACCTCCACTTGGTGTTTCCTGATTTCACTCTGAGCTTGCAGCCTGACACAGAGGGAAGCAACAGCGACATCACCAGTTACACAACTTAACATGATCCAAATAAACGAAACTCTCATTATACATACATATAAAGTGCAGAAAGAGTGTAATTACAGTTACAAATACGTCACATCAACAGTTTAGACGTGTCACCGACTTGACAGTATTCACAGCTGTCACATGTCGTGTTCGTGATCTGATGCAGTTCTGACCTGTGCTTGAGGGTGACCTGCTCTCGCCCTCCGAGCTCCTGATGCAGGCTCTGGCTGTGGAGTTGGAGTCTGGTGTGGGAGGCCAGGGCGCTTTCGAGGGTTTGACTGACCACACCCCCTGCAGGACCAGAGACACCCTGCAGCACCTCCAGATCACTCATCTACAGCACAACACGGGTGATGTTACGGATCACTGTGAGGACAAGTTTGTTCATATATCTGGGGCGGATTAAAAAATTAAAGTTTAATCATTTCAATTCAAATTCAATTCAATTGTTGTACCTTAAATTTCCCATGTAAATTTCCCAATTTTCCCATGAGTGTCCTGTTCTCATCCTGCTGACTCTGTAAGGCTGAGCTCAGAGATCCCACCTCTCGCTGCCAGTCACAGGTTCACAGGCCACCAACATGAAAAGAAAGCAGTACTATGACCAACCACTGAATGAGTGAAGTACATATTCTTGCTATCCTTCATCAGGTGGGATGTGACTCTAGCCAGTTTTACCTTGGCTTCGCTCAGCTGGGTCTCCAGACTGCTTTTCTCACCCTCCAACTTCATAACAACAAGACACAACTGGTGGCCGAGAAAAGAAGGAACAGGGAGCCACAAAAGAGGAATTGTTTCACATCTTGGTGCAACACTACCCATCGTGCGAAAACACTGCAGCATTTGTTGAATATACCTCATTTTTTGAAGCCTCCAGGTCTTTCCTCATGGCCTCCTCCTCTTTTTGGGCCATGCTCAGCCCCCCCTGCAGCCTCTCAATGGTTCGCTCAAGTAGCTCCTTCTGAGTGGCCGCTGTTTGTTGTGCAGTGGAGGAGCTCTGCAGGAGACGAGCATGTTCGCCTTTAATCTTCCCTCTGAAGAAAAGACATATTTTTTTATGGCTAAAAAGTTGTTTCCAAAAACATTTTTCTTATATTTCATGACCACTTCAGGTCCAAAAGTTCTAATTGCATCACTAGCATCAGTGTTTTCCTGCAACTTCCTTTGAAAAAGAAAGTCTCTGAAGTAGCATATACACCGTCGGATAATACTGAATCCCAGACTTCAGACCATTATTGTAGGTGGCTGGGTCTGCAGCACAGTGAGACAGATTTCATTAAGTGATGACACTGAGGAAGAGTCAAAACCTGAAGAATCCTCCATCATATCAGATGATGGCTGACAGAGACTGAATCTGATTTTTAATAAAGGACAACTATCAAATATCAGTGTGAGACATTATAAACCAATATATCTGTCTAACCTCACTGTTCTCAAATGTTAATATTTCCTCCTCGCCCACTAACATGAACTCCTCCCTTGTGAGACAGTGAACTCAGAGATGGGAAACAGATGCAGCTGATTATTGCTCAATTTGCTGCTGATCCATCTGTCTGAGAGGTTTTCTTAGAAATCGAATGTCTGCGAATCTTAACTGTTCGTATGAAGTATTTGTCCTGCATCTGGAAATAATTTGGGGCTAAAGTAGAAATCCAGTGATGTCACAGTGAGCTACAGTTAAGAGTAAAACTCGACTGATATCAATTACCTACAGTAGAACACTGCTGATGTCACTGAGAGCTACGATTGAACTCTAGTGATGTCATTGAGAGATATAATAGAACTCTAGTGATGTCACTGTGAGTTACAACAGAACTGTAGTGAGGTCATTGTTCTCTACAGTAGAACTCTGGTGATGTCATTGGTATCTACAGTAGAACTCTAGTGATGTCATTGAGAGATATAATAGAACTCTAGTGATGTCACTGTGAGTTACAACAGAACTGTAGTGAGGTCATTGTCCTCTACAGTAGAACTCTAGTGATGTCATTGTGAGTTACAGTAGAACGCTAGTGATGTCATTGTTTTCTACAGTAGAACTCTAGTGATGTCATTACAATGTTGTGGCTTTCTACACTTGCTGATTGATACTTCCTATAAAAGTGAGGAGGTAAGTTAAGAAACGAAGGTGAGACTCACAGCTCCTTCCGCAGGTTAACTTTGTCTGTCAGCGCCACCTGCAGCTCAGTCTCAGTGTTGCATGTAGCTGCCTTCAGCAGCCGGTCTTGCTCTTGCAGTCGCTTGACAACACGGTTCCTCTCTGCCTGAAAGACACAGAGTGAAGCAAAGAGTCACGCTGTCTGAGTGAACACACAGACCAGAACTGAGCTGAGAGCACTGACTACATTTATACTGTATATGTACATGTTTATATAAAAGGGCTCCTTGGAAAATGGCTCAACTGGATGAATGGCCTCAACAAAGAGATGTGGAAATATTCGTGTGACCTGACCTGGACTCTATCAGCAGCAGCTTTCATCTTTCTGCCCTCTTTCAGCAGTTTGCTGTTTTCTGTCTGCTGCCTCTGCAGAGCCAGACAAACACTCACATATATTGAACACCAACAAGAATAACATCATGTGCACTACTGATCACATATTTTATGAGATGAGACATTTACAAATGGTATTTCCATTCTCTGATCTTTCGTTCTCTGTACTCACTTCCAGTTCAGCTTTCAGCTCAAACACAAGGGAATCCTTTATTACTGTGAAAATCAAACAGAAAAATGCAGTTCAACGTCTAAACATAATGTGTCGCACTGGAAAACAGATAATATATAAATCAGATTTCTGTAATACCTGACTGTAGCTAGAAATGGTTTAATATAAAAAAGCAGATAAATAAGTGACACAAATTCCAGCCTTTCCTTGAGATACACTACAACATGCAGCAGGCTTAAAGGGACAGAGGAACAGTTCCACCTCTTGGGAAATTGTCTAACAATTGTCTGTTAAATATGAAGCTATGGCCAGGAGTTAGCAGGAAGGAGCAGCTACCATGGCTCTGTCTGTAAGTTATAAACATCCTCCCGCCAGCACCTCTAAATTGCACCAATTAACAAGTTATATATAATTTGTTTAAACTGTATTGTGGTGGTTTTAAATGTTATGTGCTGGACCCAGTCAGGGTGAATGTTTCAGTCTTTGTGCTATGCTAAGCTAACCAGCTGCTAGCTGTAGCTTTATATATAATGCAGAGCTAAGAGAATCTCATCTAACTCTCAACAAGAAATCCAGTGAGTGGATTTCCCAAAATGTCAAACTACTCCTTAAGTCGACATTTAACTTTTACACTTTGTTTCTTTTGAAGTCAGCATCAGGAATCTGCTCTGTTGTTGGGCCCAAACAGCAGCCATATTTTCTGTAAGTGTTCCAGTGCCTTGGATTTGAACAAACTATAACATGACAACTTATTAAGCAAAAAAGCCAAATATTCTTTAGTTTCAGATTCTGAAGTGTGAGAGTTCTCTGCTTTTCACTTTCTGTCTTATTTTATTGTAAATTTGGGTTTTTTTTTGCTGTTGCTCGGACAAAACAAGCAACTTTTAAGACGTCACCTTGGGTTCTGAGAAACTGTGATAGGCATTTTTCATTATTTTCTACTTATAACCTTAGCCCACTTTGTAATTCAGGCTGATGGGGTGACTTACTACATGAAAACTTGTCTTTCGCAGCCTAGAACAACTACCAGGCTCCTGAGTGAGGATCTGACCACATCAATTCGAAACTTGACAGACAGCAAGTGAAATATACTGAAATTTGTATGATGTACGTCTATGTTTTTCCTGAAAAGCCTTAGAACAGCATTGTGTGATGGTTGTAGCACAACCACAGCTAACCTGTCTGTTCTCTGAGCTGCTGACAGCGCGCCTCCAGGTGTCTGCCTCTGTCTTTTTCTTCCTCCAGTTGCTGCCGACTGGTCTGAACCTTCACAGACAAGACCTGGCACTCGGACTGCAGCAGCAGACCCTGGGAGGTCAGAATCAGACAGCATGTTAGCTGGTGTTGGTCATCACTCTCATCACTCTGTGAGCTGTCTTACAGTGTACCTGTCTCCTCTTCATCTCCACCACTCTCTCCATCTCCTCAACCCGCTGGAGGAGCTTGCTGTGAGAGTTCATGGCTTCAGCGGAGCGGGCGGACTCCTGCCTCATCTGCCCTTTCATCTGATCATTAGAAAGTTTTGGAATTAATTTACTCATTTTCAGTGGGTCAAGGCTAACGCAATAAATGTTTGACACAAGATGACAGGGTATAAAAGGGCTACAAAATGAAAGGAATTAGCCACGCACCTCCTTGATTTTCTGACTCATCTCTACTTTGACCGTCTTCAGCTCCTCAGCAGCCACAGCCACGTCCATCTGGAGGGAAAAACAAATGTAATATTTACAGTCCATACAGTGCTCATTGTTCACCTACAGCACATTTTTGTTTTTTTACCAATTTGAAAGCAGCTCAGAAAATATTCTACTGAAGAGAAAATGGCAAGAAAACAAAAATAAGCTGCTGATGAAATCAGCCAAATAATCAATCATCCAAAGTATCAAAATGTCAAATAACACGTGACTGTAGTCAAATTATTTTTCTTATTTTTATTGTGTTCATTCTTGCTTCGTGCCTCAGCAACACATAATGGAAAAATACTGAATACATAAATATGTATCTTATAATTTTGGTTAAACACAAAATGGAAAAGTTTAAAATGTGCAAATCTGTTTTGTCATTGTCACTGAAACATTGTCCACAGCACTATGACACATCAATGATCACTGTGCAAAACAATGGAGAGGCTGTCCAAAATGTGGTTGATCCAGAAAGTTTCTTTTGAAAGGCAGAAATCGACATTATACACACTCGGATCATTTTAAAGTCACAGGGACAGAGTTTACATAAGTTATCTAAATCATTCATTTGGAAGTGAAAACAGTGGTAACTGTCAAAAACATTATCCCATCCAGTGGTGATGATGCTTCTCTGTGTCTATAATGAAAATGGTGAATAATATGTCACTATAACTCTAACTCAAAAAAATATCATATATAATGTTACCTTGGTAACTGTAGCTGCCTCCACTGTCTCCCACAACCTCTGTACCTCTGTGTGAGCCTCATCTCTCTCCTGGTAAGCCTGCTGAAGTTGGTCCCTGAGCTTCATCACCTCCCTCCTGCAGGCCTGCTGCTCCTCCTCACTCTCCTGCTGCAGCGCTGCCAGCTGATGCTTCAGATGAGCTGCAACAGGAAAAAGCTATTTTCAACACATTTTTTATATTTATATCTCTTCTTAATATCTATAATTATAGTTTTGCAACTGTGAACTGTGTTATGTTTCAATAGCTCCCAGTAGTAGTCTATGTTGTTGTTTGGATACTACTGCTTCGCTGAACCCTGATAGTAGCTGCTACTGCAACATACCAATACACTGACTGAAATCACTAATGTTTTTCCTTTTGTCAGTTAGTTACAGAAAAGCCATTACCTGTGTGAGAGAGCTCCAGTTCTCTGTCAGTCTCCAGACGGAAGATGGTGAGTTTGAGGGTCTGTAACAGACTTTCCACGCGACACATACGGCTCACTAGAGAGTCACGCTGCCGCCACCACAGGCCCTCATCTCCCAGGGCCCACTGCATCTTCAGGGGACTTTGCGTGGCAGCCATTGCCTCTGCAGAGCCCGAGATTTCGTCCCTGGATACTCCCAATGCACCCATGCCTCGGATTATACCTTCAGCCTCCTTCTCAGCCAACAGCAGGCGCCGGTGCAGAAGGGCCAGAGTCTCTGGGTCTGTGGCCCCAGCACTGTGGGGCAGGGTGGCTGAGTGGGACATTCCCACACAAGGGGATTGGGTGCAGGCACGTGTTTCTGCCACTGTCGCTTCACTCCAAGTACATTTTTGAAGTTTCAAAAGCTGGAAATTCACTTTATCTACTGTTAGGTTTACTGGTGTAACCCATAAACGTTTAAGGACACTGTAAATGTCTTCTAATTGAAGTCAGACACGAGCTACAGTCGCTACTAGTTTCTGGCACCATATTTTACAATGAACGAACTGCAAAACGCGCAAACAAATTACAGCGACAGGATATTTCAAGTTGCAAGAACAACAAATAAAGTAAAAAAATAAAGTAAAACTTCGATATTTCCATTTAAATCTCAGAAATAGTCGCTTTCTCAAAGTCAAAAACAGTACTGGCTCAGCTTTTCTCACCATAACCGCCGCTACTTCCGGCATCTGTCTCCATAGCGACGCGTCTTGGTGCTTCACTTCTAAACAGTTTCTCTGCTGCATTCAGGAACTATCGGAAACTACGTAACCCTCGTCCATTGGCGACAAAAGTTGACTAACACTACAATTGTTAAGAATCACAGGGTGTGGAATTATGATAAATATATAAAAGTAGATTCAAAGTATATTTTGCTGTGGTATCCATGTTACTCAGGATTATTTTGGAGACGAAGACCGCCAGCTTTGTTTCAAATTATGATGAACATGGTGTTTTTCCATCCTTAAGAAGAAGAAAAAAAGGTCTCAGCTGTTTGGAAATTTGGGGTTTGCTATCCACGATTATTTATTAAAACGAGGTAAGACTAAATATTAAACACAATTCTCCGTATAACCCAATACAAGTCAACAACACTGCAAACTAAAGTCTCCATAATGACCGTGAAGTTACAGCTTAATATCATTAACTACAGATCTTTCTCGAGGCCACGATACTAATTTCACAACATAATAATATCCGTATGGTTTGCGGTTCTGTGATGTTCACGGTCAAGCCCATATAAACTGAATTCTTTAAACAATCATAGAAATCATTATTTAGAGATCTTTTGCGACGCCCTGTGGTAGATACGCATAATAACATGACGAAACATGATTTCACTTTCTGTTTTGGTGAACTGAGACGAGAGGTGAAAAGACAAGATCCCCAACTCGTGATTAATCTTCAACTGTTCGTTGATCTGTATTCAAGGATTTCTGTCGATGGAAAACAAGGAGGCAACACGCATCTGCGGCCAATGGTGAGTTAACTTCATGTTATTTTTATTATTCAGTTATTTCTGAAGGAGTACACACCAAATTACATTACAAGTCTGGTTGTTTGAGGTTGTTTATCATAAAAAAACAGGACGTAAAACAATATGGACGTTTTATAATAAGGTTGGGGTACAGTTCGACATAACATTACACTGAATACAGTGTTTGTCAATATAACTATTATACCAACAAACACCTGCTCACATGGCAGCCAGGGCATAAAGTCTCTCTGGATGAATTATGTAAGATGTATTTGTAAGAAAATATTGGAAATCCCAAAATTGTACAAGTGAATATCTGATGACAAGGTTATATGAAGTGGTAAAGGGTTTTAATTGAGTTTTCATAAGAAAGAAAACATTAAAGCTCAGGAGCTTTCACTTTGAGATGGCCTATATTTAGCTTGAACTAAGAAAGGTTTTGAGACAGGGCGGATTTAACCGCTGTGAACACATTCATTTGTCACCAATGTCCAAATTACAAGTGGAATTAACAATATCCAAATTTATAGAAAGCATGGAATAGTGAATATTCTAGTCCTTCTCTCGATTGTTGAATACAGAGATACTAAATAAAAGGCTGAATGCAAATTATAGACCAACAACAGACCAACTTTTATAGAACACATTTAACTTTCTGTTATAAGTTTAGGAAAGAAAACTTTCTGCTAAAGTGAAGGTGTCAACAAATGTATTTTGTGTTTCTCAGAATGGACATACGGGTCTTATTAGACTGTGATGGGAAAAATAAAGCTGTGAAATACAAACAGGATTACTGTCTTCTGCATTTGACAAAGTGCTCCATTATGACCCCCAGTATTACTTAAGACCTTATTTGTGACTTTTTGGTCCATTTTTAAATTGAATCCTACAAGGGCAGACAGAAGTGTAAATCTAGAATTGTTTATTTTCAACTAATCTACATATATATATATATATATATATTCAGTGCTATATTTTGTTTTAATAACATTTACCCAAGTAAAAAAGATAGTAAATGACAGTCTCCTACTCTCTTTTAGCCACAAAGAGGTTGCAGAGGCCAACTTCGCTCTGCATGAAACGCACTGCAGTCGCTTCTTATGTCTCTGTCCTGACTGTGATGAATCAGTTCCCAGGGAGCAACTGAACCAACACAGAGAGGAACAGCACACTCAGGTAAACAGGTACACACACACACGCACGCATGCACGCACGTACGCTCGCACACACACACACACACACACACACACACCCTTATGTGTGTCATAAGGGTGTGTTCACAGCTCTGTTTGTGTGCAGGTGAAATGCTCCAAGTGTAACCAGAAGATGGAACGTCGTCACCTGATGGATCATGAGGTGAGTCCAGTGGTGCTGAAGGCTGAACATGAGGAGAGGTACACTATTGTACAGGACAAGAAATATCCCTCATGTAATCCATGTTATTATTTATTTAATATTATGTATTTTTATTTCTAATTTAAGTGATTTTTATATTTCTTTCCTCCGTTATAAGCTCCTGTGCGCCTGCTCATCACTGTTACTAGTGGCAACAAAGGACAAACTATTAATCGATAATTTAAGTAAAAACTTTTGAATATTCATAGAAAAAAAGACTTGTTTTAATGGGTTACAATGGAGGCATGGAGTTTGAAAGATGTCGGCGTTTATCAGGCAGAGAGGGTGTAAAGACAGATTGCATTATGGGAAATGTAGGACACAGTGTTAAGACACACTAGGGACTAAAAGTTATGATATCTCTAGACGTTTTCTAGATTGAAACTTCAGATCTTGACACCAGATTTGTGGTAAAAGTTCAATACAGTTTGTGACATTTATTTATCCATCTGACTCTGCTCTGCTTTGTCTCCCAGTCTGATGAGTGTGTGGAGCGTCTGCAGGCCTGTCAGTTTTGCGAGCTGGAGCTGCCGTCGAAGGAGCTGGACGGACACTGTCTGGTCTGCGGGAGCCGCACCGAGCTCTGCAAGGACTGCAACCGCTACGTCAAACTGAGGGACCAGCCGGAGCACGGCTCGACCTGCTCGGCTAACGACACTCCACCAGATACGAGTAAGGGGGATGCAGGATTCAGCACAAACTTCAAACCTCCACTATACTATTATCTTCTCTGATTAACTCTTGTCATGTCCATTCTCTTTCAGAAGCAAAAATTAGAGTTAACTGTAGCGGATGTATGGCATCATTTCCAGCTGAGGATATAAACAAACATGAGGTATATGTTTTTTTCTTAGCTGTTCTATAACACATTATGGGCACAAGTTCTCAAGTTAAACAGAGGTTATGTGGACCATGGGAAAAGCTTAATTAGATTGAATTAAATTATTAAATCTATAATAAGTGGGAGTTACATTTCACACAAATCTGAATAATGAAAGCAATCAATTAAACTTCTTTCCGTTATGTTTTGTTTGAAGTTGTGTGAGATAATGACCTGCATCAACAATTACATTTTTTGATTTATACATATTTGGCTGATGATGATGTCTGATGTGAACTATTGCAGCTAGTTTTGGGAAGAATCTAATTTCTGATAACTTTCCAAAATTGTGTTATTATATACTTTTGTTGTCCCGTACAATTTGTTGTCCTCCTGAATTTCCAAATGCTTAGTAGCTATTGCTTTATATGAAGCAGGACTATGTAGCCGCCACTGAAGCTATAAATGACAATCATGAGATAATGCTAGCATTTAGCTAAAATGCTAACAAATATAATAACAGTAGTACAAGTGGATAAGAGTAATAAATTACTGATAAATTACATATTCTATATTGTAAATTTTTGTAAATATCGAATTGTACATATTATATCATTATCTATCATTTATCATTCTAAGTATTTGTTTCTGACATTTTTCTGACAGTTTTTCTTTCTTTGTACTGGCCACTGCAAAAATATCTCATCTCATCTCATCTCATCTTATACAGCATTATTTTCCTAAAGTTGGCCACTATTATCTAACTTTAGCCGGCACAACTTACTGGTCATACCAGACCAAGAAATCCTGTGGCAGTAAAAGCTGTTAGCGTATTGAATTGAGCAAGGGGTTCAACTTTGACATTGTGCTTTTTTCTCTAGTGTGTGATAGTAATACTTTTGTCTGTATCTCAACAAACCAGCTGGAATGTACCTCAGAATCCACATGGCCAGATGACTCCGAAAACTCTGACTCAGAGGAGGGAGAGAGGGAGGGAGAGAGGGAGGACGAGAGCGATTCCTCCGGACAGGTGACCACTCCTCGGCTAAGCAGCGCCTACAAGGCAACCTCCCAGTCAGACAGACCCTACGGTGGTCCCTTGGTTAACGGAGGAGATCCGGACCAGATCAGCACCTGCCCCCACTGTCATCTGGCCCTGCCCCTCCTCACACTACGTTGGCATCAGGTAAAATTCCTGCGTTGCTCCAGATTTGTTTAAACATTGCTGAAAAGTTCCAATGATAAGAGGTTTTCCCACTTCTCTCTCTCTCTCTCTGTTTTTAGGCAAAGTGCCAAATTCACGTCCTCTTGAAATAAAGACAGAACTCCTCAGAAGAGATTTGCTGCTTCAGGGATCTCTGCTCAAAATGTCATTGACAAAAATGTGGGTTGCTGAGATGTGATTTGGCTGTTGACCTACATTAGATTTTTTTTATGTTTAAGTGCTGGGGTTTACATTTTGTTTCTACTTTCAGTGACCTTTAGTTTTTTAATTAGTGTTTGGATGTTTTTGTTCTTGGATGAAGAGAAGGATGTTCAGAATATAATACGCTGTTTCTAAGCAAACTAATTACTCCTGATAACTTTGTCTTGTCTTGTCTGTTAAATACAAATACAGCCATGAAACCATGATGCTACCTGCCTCTGTCTAAACCAGTGAAGAGAATGTTTTGAGTCAGAAACATCACACTGAGCAATTTCCAAAGGAGTTGCTGCTAAAGTCTGTATTAATACCTATTAAAAAGTTTACATGTCAAAATCTCCAATTCATTTCAAACACGTATATTTAAAAACATATCAAGATACTGCTGAAGCAAGTTCCTGTCACATACTGACAGTGTTTACATCTACATCTCTTAAAGAAGCTCTTAAATGTTCGTTTTTTAAATGAAAATGATTCAAAGGTTTTTTTTTGTATGTTTTTCATGAGGGAGTCAAACAAACCAGTATAAATATGTCAGATAACGCAAAAAATGTCACACTGACCAAACTGAAATCCTGTTTAGACCAAACTAAAGAGAAATAGACTGACACGTATTTTAAAGCTGAATTTTATAGAACTGCATTTTGAAAGAAATAATAGGTATCTGTCAACCTTTCCTGTTGCTGACTGCTCAGAAGTTATGTATGATAATGGGCTCTCTGTGCTGGCTGCAGATCACCTCATCAATGTAGAGAGAGCTGGTCTTGATCTCGATGTTTTCCTGCAGCTCCAGCTGGCAGCGAACAAGAGTCCTCTGCTCCCCCTCTGACCGGGCCACAGCCTCGTGCAGTCTGAGAGCACAGAGATAAAGAGACGCCGCATAACGACTTGTCCTGAAAGGTCAGGTCTCTAAACAGTACATCAGCCAGTGTGGGAAGAGCGGTGTTAAGTAATGACTTAATTAAGTAATAAATATATTTCAGAGGTTTTATTTTTCCTGCAGTCATTACACTTTCTGACATTAAATTTACCATTTTTATTACCATAATGTTTGAACTCTTCCCCTGGTTAAAGCTAAAGTAAACTAGCAGCCACAATAGCTGCAGCATAAATTTTTTTTAAATGCATATGTTGCATCGTCCATTCACATTAGAGGCGAGTGTGTCCCGGCTTTACCTGTTGATGTGAGCGGTGAGCTGCTGGACCTCGGCGAGGAGCTGGGTCTGTGCTGGATCGTGGCATTGCTCCTTGGCAGGTCTCTGGCGACGCACGTCCAGCCGGGCCTGGGCCAAACTCAGGAAATGCTCATTTTCTGTGATGGCCACCAGGAGATCCTCTCTGATCCTCTGCTGGCTGGCAAACTCAGACAGAATCTGGAGAGGAGGGACGTGTCACACAGAGGTCGACCAGTATTTACAGCACAGATAGTGAATTAGAAGCAAGATTCAAGCTACAATCATTCAAAAATGGTACAAAAACCTTGGAAAGAAATGGCACCAACTTATTACAAATATTTTCCTGGGACTATGAAATGAAGTAATACGTCATAAGGCAACTCTAAGCTATTATGAATACATTCACTCTTCATTACAGACTCACCTTTTAGTTCTCTTTTTAATGAACTTCTTCTTTACATTTTCTCTTTTTCATACAATACCACTGAGAGTAAATGAAAATATGTTTGTTTTTGTTATTGGGTGCAACAACCCTTTAAATATTGTTCCATTTCAGCACAATCAACATGCTGAAGCCACAGTTTCTCTGCAAAATTTGTACTTTCTACTTGTCCCACAGAGCTTTGAAGCCAACATTTTGTGAATGCCGTGTCAAGGGACGAGACGGTAACATTAAATCATGAATATTGATTATGCAAATACAACACAATAGTGTTTTTATGCTGAAGTTTAGGAGTGTTCACGTCTCTTGGCAGAATGGAAATGCTCCTGAAACAGCTTTCAAACCATGTGCTATTAAAGCGTTATTAGTATCAACTCCAGTGTGATTCTGTTGAAACCAATTTTCCCTTAGAAAAAAGCCAGTCACATTATTTTCCACTTCTTCATCCATAGTGAAAACATCATCACTGACCGACTAATATCTAATTTTCAATAAAAACTCAATATTAACATGATAAATCAAAAATAAATTGACTAAATTTTTCTAAAAACATCTGCCTCCCACTTGTTTCTTTTCACCTCTCTCTCTCTCTCCCTGCTAAACGCATCCTTACCTTGCTCAGCTGATCCTCCATCTGGCTCTTGGCAGACTTGATTTCCTGGACGTTCAGCTGAAAGGATTCTGTAGTGACCTGGACCTGCTTCTGCATGTCAGCGGCCGTCTGCTCCAGCAGAGACTCCACCAGGGCCCGTAGGGACAGAGAGTTGGTCTTCTGCTGCTCCGCTTTGGTTATGTTGATCTCTGAGATGTTCTCCCACTGCTTCGGAGTCACTGTCAAGCTGAG
Organism: Seriola dumerili; assembly: GCF_002260705.1. Taxonomy (NCBI): domain Eukaryota; kingdom Metazoa; phylum Chordata; class Actinopteri; order Carangiformes; family Carangidae; genus Seriola; species Seriola dumerili. The sequence goes on from NW_019175495.1 coordinate 477,581, forward strand.
AGACGGACAGTTATATGACGGAGCCCCTGCAGACGTACGCCGATAACGTTTTTACCTCAAAGACGTTGTAGATCACCTTGGCAAAACAGTGAGGGTGTTTTTGAACTTCTGCTGATTTTTGATGGAATTGGTGGTCATGATGGCGCAGGAGTTGTCGATGCACTGAGCCTCAAATTTTTCCTTCAGATCCTGCTCTAAATGGTACTTGGCAGATCGGTTCAGTCTGGAACACACGACAGTACGTTTAGTCTTGGTTTTTACTGTCGACTCTAGTCAGTGATGTTTTCTTTCCCGGCAGGTTTCAAGACAATAAACATCATAATGTCCATTTGATTTGAGTCCATATAATCTTTCTTACCGTATCTGCTCAGTGATCTGCTCCAGCACGCGCTGCAGGAGGGAGGCCACCCCCTCAATAACCTCCCTCTCCTTCAGCAGCTCTCTGTCCACATCATCGTGCACCCGCTCAGAGGGAAGACGTTTCATTCTGCAGGTCACAGAACAAACACAAAGAGCTTCACTCGTCTGCTCGTCCGTACTGCCGCTGCAACCAACCCTCTTTCTTCTCTTAACTTCTACTTTAAATAACTTTTTGATTATAACTTTATTCCCTTACACAACATAGTGTTGTAGCCCTAATTCTGCTGGTGACATAAATCCTTTAACCTTATTGAGGAGGAGCGGGCAGTGAATTTCTTAATTGAAATGGCTTTACTTTTTTCATTTATACATGAGCTTCACAGAGAAAAAAGGTGTTGAAAGTTTGGACCGAATTACAGCAAACTAAAGACAGAAGAGATGTAATTTGCAAGGGAAGTTTCTGAAGTAGCAAAACACTACAATACATTTTTCCTCTAGCTGATCAAGATCCCTTTTTATCCTCACCTCTCCTCCAGACAGACAACAGTGACTCTCAGAGGCTCTTTACAAGCCTCCAGGGCCATCGCCACTCTGCCCTGCAATGCTATGAGGACATCGATTTCCACAATAATCTCCTCCAACTTCACCTCCAGCTCCTTCTTCAGGAACTGGATGTCTCTGACCCGCTGATCTGAAAAGCAGAAGAAAAAAAAAAAAACCCCACTGCAATTCACCTCTGAAGTCTGTGCAATGTCGACACAGACAAGCTGATTTTTTATTCCTCCACTTACCCAGCCGCTTGTTGTCATCATTTTGCATGCGTTTACATGCTTTATCGCTCTCTAGGATAAGCCTCATACATTCGGCTCTGAAGAGCTCTGAGTGGTTTCGCATAACCTCAATACTGACTAGATTAGGTCCACTATTTTGCAAGGGGCTGCGCTCCGGAACCGACATTGTTCTCCAGCGGTCAGTCACTGACAGTATAGACAGGAAGGAAGAACATAAAAGGAGATGTGTTAACTTTTGCCTTTGCCTTGATGAGCTCATAGTGCAACAGGACAGTCATGACAAAATTCTACATGGCATACGACTAATAAAAACATAAAAGTACATTATAAAACACACAAATGTAAAAGATAAAAACGATATACATGCAGTCAATTAAGAGGTTAAATAACCTAAACATATTAAAAACACACAAACCATGAATTATTACAAAGACAGCCAACAAAAAACAAAATATGCCTCTAAGTGCAGGACTTAATTAGCATTAAAGAGTCAAACAGCCACAGGAAACGTTTTTATCTTAAACCACTCAGATATAAAAAAAAGTTATCTTAATCTCCATCCAGAGGACATTTCCTCAGTGAGAGGTGCTGCTGGGTGAAAATCATCTCCAACGACATTTAAGGCCTTTAGGTGAAGCTGAACTTTATATATTCATGAAATGTCAGAAAGAAATAGGAACACTTAAACACACCATGCAAATGTACTGTTGAACGAAAAAAGTATTGGGTAACATTGAGAACGTGACTGGTTTACAATGCCTGAAACAGTGGATTGAAGTATTCAAGCACTGTCATACATACAAATAGGCATTATGTGATTTAGCTGCGTTAGGTATTTGCTTTGAAATGGATATATGTAACTACAATTGTTACAGGTTTTCCTTAATGAAAAGGTTTAATTAAAAAAAGGAATAAAAAACATGTTAATTTGTATTGAGAGCTACAAAAAACAGTGAGCGTTAACGTTATTAGCCCCCACAGTTAACTTTTAAGCTAGTTATCGGTTGAAAATGACATTATTTGTCGGTTCTTGCTAGCTTTGTAACGTTACACAAAAAGATACATTACAGCAAAATAAACAAATAAATGATTAAATACAAGTATCGTCTTTGAACGTACCTTGTTCTGTGCGGTTAAAAAAAACACGAAATGTAGCAGTTTTAATGTCTTCAGCGTCTCGCTGGAGTTCAGATGTAACAAAACAAACGGTTACTATGGCAACACATGACACGTCATGGACGGACGCGGTCAGTTTTACTGGAGCTGCTGTCATCTTGAAATGTGACAGTTCTGATGCTAAAAAATTCAAAATCATTAGCTAGAAGTTACAGTTACTATTGAATCACCTTGCGCAGGTTGTAAATGATCTAACGTTATAATTTGACACAAAAAAAGATGCCAGAAATTTTACTGCTAATGACTATTTATAATAAAAAAAATGTGTAATCAATGTGCCACACAAAGAATAAAGTGAGACTCATTTAATATTTGCATTTGCAAAGCTATACATTTGTTGGTATTCTGATACAGTACATTACATTTCATTATCCTACTAGTTAAAATAAAATAAGTCAACTCTTTAGTTCAAAAATAAAATTAAAATAAAATAAACAGTGACATTATAAATTGGCTAATGTAATTGATTCCAGCAAGCCAATAACAATATCCAGTAAAAGAAAATCTTCATGGAGCTGAAAGTTTAGAACAGCAATTTTTAAAAATCAAGAGGATGTCAAAACAAGGAAGTCCATGAAAACTATGCCAGAAATAATCCAATGAATGTTAATGATACACACTGTATCAAAATTGAGCAGCATAGTACAGTACAGTAAATGTAAAGCGACAATCATTTCAAAGGCACTTGTTGAATCCATATTGTACTCTAAAAACAAGGTATTCATATTCTTTCTTAATACGCACTAATATTAATGAATAAGGTTGTTAATACTAATTCCTTACAATAAACAGTGCAACATGTCTGTGACGCCACAAACAGTAAAAAGGGAATGATTACTATTAAGAAAAGCTGCTGGTGGGTTAATGATACCGCAAGCTGAAAATGAGTCATCAGTAATCTGCTCCTCAAAAAAGTTAAATTTATATTATAGATATCTGTTTTCAAGTTCTCCAGGAACAACTGAAGTTAATTAAAATGCTATGAGGAGAAAATCAAAACTGCCAAAATCTTTTCTTATCTTTCTATAGCAGTCCACTCACACACCAAGGTAAGATATTCTGTGAGCCCTATGAATATTACAAATAACATTTAACATTTAAACATATACACACAAATAGATCAAGCTTACATACTGCAGCTTTGCTTTCAAGACAGTTTCACAGATTAAGATCAGCCCTGCAGGTCTAATAATTATATTTTATGATGAAGAATTCTTTTAATAAATACAGCATCTTTTTAAAGATATGAGTGGAAAGGAAAGAAAAGAGTCAGATCAACTTATATTTAATACCTCAATATATCTGAACTTCTCCTCATTTCTGTCTTAAAGGTTTTTATTCAATCGTTATCTGTCAGCCAAATCTCTGAAGTCTGTGGGGGCCACCAAATACAAGCTTCATTTCAGTCTTCTCTCAAACTGAAGTAAATTGGGCCAAAACAATAATCTAAACAATTAGCAAAAGACAATATAAAATGTCACTAACACTTGTCAGCAAAAATGCCTCGTTGATACAAATGTGTTGTATAAAAAACATGACTGGTCCCATTTCATCCTCAGTTTTATTAGGATAGCGTTATTTCTGACAGACTACATGTTCAGTGGTCCCACAGACTTCAGCAGAGTTTGAGGTGACATGTTGGTTGTGCAGTGACTCAGTTTTTATTTTAAGGTTGGGCGTTTCCTTTTGGCTCCTTCCTCCTGCAGGTATGAAGCTCTGATTATCCCTCCAACAAGGAACACTATTTACTTTAAAGCTTTTAGCCAGACTGAAACGAACACATGGAAAGTCGACTCCTGCTCCAGCATCATATTTGCCATGAGCATGCTAATTGGTCACACAAAGGATAGACATCTCTTCATGTTTGCTAAGCCAGCAGTGAACATTTGCCTCAGCAGTGAACCATGCATCAACTGTGATCACACAGTCACAAAATAGAAAAAATGGACAAAGAGCTTTGTTAATTTCGTGATTCCCTTTTCCTTTTCTTAACGGTAGCAGGTTTGTTCTGGACTTTCTACGAGTTCCAGCTTTTCTTTGAGCCAACGCAGCTCTGACAGCAACTTCAGCATCTGGAGGTTTTTTTTTAAATAAATATTTCGATCCATAAAGACAGAACTTCCTTTTTATCAACTGACACACACGAAGCAGCAGGCCTTAACATTTCCTACAACATACTCAACCTTCTATTTTATCAATACATCTAACTCAGGGCTTTTCAAACTGACACATCAAGACAACTGCAAGGGATATAAATTAGTAAACTGTAGGCTACAACTTGAGCTAAATTTTTTTTTTTTGCCTGTATTTGTTTACATTTTGGAAAATTACACCATTAAAACTATGCTGAATTAGCCATTAACAGTTTAAGTGATGATTCTCAGGCAAGTTCTGGATTTACAGGAACTTTCTTCCTACGATTTGTAACGGATTAACAGACGTTTATTAGAGATGAACACTAGAGATAATATTGGGGAAGATTAATCACTTCACCAAATCAAAAAATATGTGAATCATGTGTGTGTTCAGTTTTAACTGAACAGGAATATAAATTTTGATAAAGCAATCAAGCACAAACGATTTTAAAGTTTCTTAATAGTCTTGATGAGCTGTGTGATCCGGCCTCCAGCTGTTGATCGTATTGATTAACAGGGCAAATACATAGGCCGAACGACATAAAGCGGCCTGTATGCACCTTCTCTTTCACCTAACACAGTATGTTACCTCATGTCTCTCTCTCCACACACCCATGGGGAAGTGTTTCAAAATCTCCGGTCTAACCTGGTCCCTCCCATTCCTCACTAACCAACCACATGGCAACCAATCAAAGGTTTTCATCATACTGCATGACCCTATCAGATTCACTGCTGCACCGCGTTTTAGCCAGCAAGACAAAGCTGGCACTTCTTCGCTCAGGTTAAGGCCAATTTTAAATTTGAGTTTCCATTAATTGTCAGGTTTTAAATCAGCTTTTAAACTCAACTTAACATCTGTACAGGAAATGTGACCATAGAAACCAGTTGTAAAAAAAAAAAAACAACCAAAAAAAGCATAAAGTGTACTGACCAGAGGTGTAAGTAACTAATAACCAAACCAGGAGCTATAGAAAGGTCAGTGGTGACATGTGAAAGCATGAACAGGCAGTGTTTCCTAATCTGCTCTTTCAGCGGCAGGTTAAGATGCACAGTGATGAAAAGCCTTGGGTAGTCCAGGCCCCGGACAGTGTCATCTCTACATCATACCACAGCTATGAATCACTTCCAAAGCTCTTCACTCTCTACGGTTTTGTCTAGTCCGTTAATCTTCTCAGGAACCAAGCCTTCCTCGATGGCTACCTTGGACTCGTGGACCTAAAAGAGAAAGCGGCAGATCACCCTGGTGCTCAGTTTAAATCAGTTTCAGGTTGTCAATTCAGATGAAGGGAAAATAATTATCCATTAGTGGACTGATCTGGGGATACAGTATGTGTTCCCACAGTATGACTCACCTTGAATGGTTCACTGATTCCAATGATGCTCCGCAGAGTGCTGCTGTAGTAGCACAGCACACACTCTCCTCCCCGCACAGGGATTTCCTCCTTACTAACATACACCTACAAAAACAGAGGCACGTTTAGAAGACATGTTGGGATTTTCTAGTGCTTTTACTAACTGGTGAACGAGCTACTACCTGTATGATTTCCTCATTGAAGGCCACCTCGTCATCTTTGACCCATGTGTATGTGATGTAGTCTGTGATACTGGTGAATCCAACCTGAATGTCACAGAAAACTTTAAGACTCTCGTACTGCAATATCACATTTTAAACTGACAATTATAAACGGATGTTGTTTCACCAAACCTTATAGAGTCCGATCCAGTCCCACATACTGGAGGGGAACGGCTGCAGAGGGCTGTAGAGAACCATGGCATCGATGTCTGCGCTCCAGTCGCCCTCCGGCTGCAGACGCACCAGAGGAGTCTCGTGCATCTTCCTCAGCTGGAGGCGAGGGGAAATAAACTTGTGAAGTGAAACTGTCGTGGATTTTGATACAAATGAATCAGTAAATAGCGATTTCTCTTTTGTAAATGTTTAAAAAGGATAAATCCTGTTATTGCAACTTTAGATTTTCTTTTCATAAGTTGGGCCACAAGTGAGGGATCTGGAAACAGGGCGACATCGCTAATAATTCTGACGGGGAGAGAAACGAGACGATGCCAAACATGGCCACGCTTGTTTTAAAAAGTCTGTGTTCAACTCTCAGTTCTTCTGTAGCTTCGACCTGAGTTTCACTTCTTATTTTACTGTTCATTGATCGTTTTCAGTCACATCGGTTACTGTTGATGATGCAGATCTCAGCAATTACTTTGGTGAATACAACATATCTATAACCAATAGAAACAATGACCTAAGACAATAAAGAGTAACTATCCTTTGAAGCCCTTTAAAAGATGAGACTGGCAATAATCTACAGTTTTGTTATTGTAAACAAATCACATGAAAAGACCCAAACTAACAATGCATGAGTTTGTCTTCTAATCCTAACTGACTTTACAAGCTTGCTTATGGTTTTTAGTCTTTTAAAAACATTTATTGTTGGAGAGCTGAATGGTTACAGCACACTCGTAAGTGCAGTATCTATTGTTTAATTCTGGCAGGAGCCCTATGTTGCATGTCGCTCCCGTCTCTCCCCATGTTTCCCATCTTCCTCTTCATTATCTACTAACCTTTAAAAACATTTTCACAAACAGCTCAGTGACTCCCTTAAAACTGCTGTTTTTTAGCGAGTGTGACTCAAACACAAAGTGTCTGAGGGATGGTTAATTGTATCTGTGTCATTCTGGAGAGCACAGCCTGTGTTCCAGTTTCTCACCTCCAGTGTGAAGATGCCGATGACAGGCTTGTGGTCGCTGATGCTGTACTCCATGTTGCTGGTGTACAAGTCCTGCCTGATCTTCAGAGGGTACTCCTCGTCCTCCTCCAGCTGCTTCGCGTCCACAGTGTTTTCCTCCTGCTCATCGGCAGTCGTGGCTTTGGATCTGAGTCGCCACAGAATCCTGTCGGTCCAGGCAGGTTTACGCTTCTTTCCGCTGGACAGGTTGAACAGACGGAGAACAGAGAGGAAGGGGCTTCAGTCAGCAGAAGAATCAACACTGTGGTGAGATCCATGACCGAGTAATGCATGAGGAAGTGGGGAGGAAACTTAAACATGGGAAACTATATAATGTTGAGACAATAACTCAACCCTACATGACATACAGGGTGAAGACATCAAGACACACAAGTTTTTAAAAAAAGGAGTAACCTGACAGAATTCATCTTACAGTAAAATATTTCCACATCAAGCAACACTGACATTTCCTGCAGTGATTTATGCTTAAAAACGTTTTTGTTTTTCTTGTCATATCTTTATATATTTGAAGAAAGGGCAGCCTGCATGAAAGAAATGATGAAAGATGTATAGGAGACATTTTCTATGTCATGTTAATCTATATTATTACAACTCTGCTTCTTCTTCAGACATACAGTTTTTTAAAGTGTTAAGAAATAAATGTTGAAATGTGGAATGACTTTACTAGTGCTGTACATCTTAAAGCAACTACGAACAGCTCTTTGGTCTTTGTGACAGTAAATGTGACGTAGTTTCTTCATTACAGACTAAACAACAGCTGTTGTTGCCAGGCAACCTCCAACATAACTGGTCCCATGTGTGAGTTATATCCAGTTATAAACCAACAGACACATATTGAATTAACCAGACATAAAATCCACATTGCCAAAACATCCATTTCTGGCCATGCATGTTAGCTGTTGAGTAGCAGCTGTTCTGTGTTAATGTAGACCACTAACACTTTGTTATTTAAAGGTACCCTGCCGAGTGTAAACAAATACAGTTTATCGCAAAACCTGAGGCCTGATTATTGTGTAGAATGTCTTTTCTGTTTCATAAGACATTTGTAAAACCGATTTTAAAATATTTCAAAATCTGAAATGTTTACATCCACTAAAAATCTTCTTATAGACGGACTTTTGCTGGTACATTGCTATGCATTACCACCATCACCAGTGAAATCAAATGACATTGAAATGCATGTGATATAAACAAAACAGGGGTCCACTTATAAAAAACATTTCTGTATAGTGTCACTGGTGGTCCTAAACTCCACAGGGTACCTTTAATAACAATATCATCTCCTGTAACGACAGGTCTGTGAGCTCAGACAGAGCTCTGTAAAATAAACAAGCATTTCTTTTCAGAGACGACCTGATGTTTGTCTGAAAAGGCTGTTAGCTGTCTGCTTGTTTAGTTTGTTACAGGTGAAGATAATCTTTATTAAGCCTTTAAAACGTGGTTAAAAGTTACTGTATAAAAAAGAGGATACTACTTTTACTGGTTTATTAAAAGTTGTGTGTAAACACAAACTGATGTAGCTGGGTGGATTAAGACAGAGGTAACCTGATAATATTAAGGGGGGATTTGGACACAAATGTGCTTTGCACTCTTACTTAAAGCCAAACCATGTCCTGTAGAGCCTGTGAAGTTGGAAACAGGTGCAGATATAAATATTACAAGAGGCTGAGTGATTTACAAAGTAGAATTATGATTAATTAGGATTGATTGTGTTGATATCTCGTATGTCACCTGGAGACACTTACCTGCTGTCATAAGTATCAGAGTTTAAATCAAACTTGTACGTGGGTTGAAAGTCCAGAGGCCCTTCGTCAAACTCCTGAAGCAGCTGTTCTTTCTTCTTCATCATTAACAGCTGCAAATGACAACGCATATATTCTCACAACTTCCCAAACTGAGACGAACCATGACTAATAAAAGTCATGCACCAACCATTCAAGTGTTGTGCTGAGACCCTGCTCTGTCATATGACCAGGAGTTAATTACCCTATAAACAGCTGGATGAGTAGCTAAGTGTCAAACCTGGTCTTTGCTCCACAGCAGGTTGTAGGTTTGATTGTTGATGCAGGAGCGGACAAAGTGCATGCCGTGGTCCTGAATGCGGAAGTTGAGATCTCCAAACCAGAAGACCAGCCTGGAGATACAATGAGACAAATGAAGCTTCATATTCTTTAAACATCTCTTTGGGTAAACTGGGGTTTTTTATTCTGTACAACTACTCACCTGTGGTCGACGATTCTTGGAGCCTTCTTACATTCAAAAGTCTGCGTGTCCATGATGCGCTCAAACTCATCCACTCTCTCTGTGGCATATTTCATGTGAGCAGCCAAGTGGCAGTTGAGGAAGCAGAGCATGTGGCCATAGAAGGACAGATGGATGGACACGCCCCCTTTGTTTCCCTGAGAGACAAACAGGAAGAGAAGACACCAATGTAACTTCAACTAAGACGGAAACAAAAGATAAAGTTATTAACTTATATCAAGTGTAGACAGACCAGCTCACAAAATCAGATGAGATAAGATGCTAAACATTTACTTCTGCTTCTGTGTTTTCGTTCATCAATGTGACAAACAGTGGGATGTGGGGGCATTTTAATCACACATTTAGTTCCAGATCTTATTAAAAAAGGGAAGTGAGCCTATTTTAAAGGTGTTGGGGAGCACGAGTGCTTATGCAAATAAAGTAGGATGAAGTCTGTGTGTGTGTGTGTGTGTGTGTTTGTGCGTGTATATCTCACCCAATAGCCGAAAATGCCTGTTCGTGTGTAGGTGGCCTGGATGTCTCTGATGAAGGGGACGTGCTCCAGCTTGGAGAAGAAGAGCAGCAGCAGACCCTGCATTCTGATGGATGACACCTGAAACACACACGCAGTATATACAGTAGCAAATGTGGCATTTCATGTAAATCTATGCGCTGTTAATATCTCATCTCACAATGCTAAAATTACAGCCATCAAACGTCTCTTACTGAAAAATAAAAATGACAGTTCTGTTATTGTTAACCTGTAAAATGATAATGTGTGTGTAGGTGTAAGAAGGTGTTTTTAGATCTGTACCTTAATGTATTTCCGTGGTGCCAGGATAGACATGAACACATGACTCCACGGGTCGTCGAATACAATGTCCGACACGAATCTCAGCGGCCTGGAGTACACCTCCTGCAGACTAACGTACACGCAGTTTTAATTGTCAGTCACCCTGCCACATATCCAGTTACATAAACAGACTACTGACCCCTCCAGCACCTACCCGATGACGTAGAGGTCTGGGCTCTTTGGGGAGTTCAGATGGAGAAGTGAGGTTAAATCACCCGCAGGATCAACTGTGGCCACGTTCCATGTGACTATGTGCAGCCTGTGGGCGTGGAAGACAGTCATTTACACATTACTTCACATCAGAATATATACATACTGAATCAGTGATAGATGGACAATGTTATTAGGTATGACAATATCCCTTTAAAATATACAGTATCACCTCACAACTTGTTAAAGAGCTTCATTCAGCGCAGCAAACACCAAAGATGATCGCATCAACGAAGTTACAGTGAGCTCAAAGCTGTTACAGTATAAGTCCTGTGCTGCTACAGTTAACACATAATGAGACAAGTCATCTCTGCACCCACGCTCACAACATCCATAACACTTCATTTTCTCTGCTCTTTAAAAGCACACTCAAATGTTTGACAAAAGTTCAAAGAACAGTGTTCTACTGGAGGGTTTCAATTACCAAGAATCAAAAGTGTCTTTTGTTGTGCAGGTCATTGAACCCACAGGAGAGAAATCCATGAAAGAATGTTAAAGAAAAGGGTAAAAAGGATATTAATAAAAAGGAGAGAGTGACATCAATTCTGTACAAAAACTCAGACTATCTCCACCTTCAGTACACAGAGAAGACAAGCAGAGAGGCGACACTCGTTCTCCACCTGAAACTGTCTTTCTTCGGCTTGTTGGCTCTCTTGCCACAGATGAGGAAGGCGTTATCCAGCGTCTTAACCACTTTCTCGTGCAGCATGTTTTTGGGGTCCAAGTCATCCACGCAGGTCATCAGCTGGTTGAGCCGATGGCGCAGGACCAGTTTGCTGCCCGTCGACTGCGTGTTATCGCTGCAGAGGCTGTCAGAGCGGACGCGCCCTACCGTTCCAAACAGCCTGCTGATTTCATCCATTCTGGCTCAAAGTGTGAAGTTAAGCGAGGTCGGCGGTCTTCTGACAGTTCGCAGTGTAAGAAAAAAAAATCCCAAATTTGATGATTTCAGGAATGTCTGGATTGCACGAAGGGGAATCAAATGAGCAACAGTGTGAAGTTGTGGTGGCTCCTGCAGAATCAAACCACGGAGTGAAATGAGGAAAGTCCTGGCTCCACAGTTGGACCGAGTGATTAGTGAATTGTTTCATTTGTCTACAAATCTTCTTTGTGTGCTAAAAACAGCATCTAATCTTATTGTAAAATGTTTCAACATTAGGCCTATTAAAAAAAATTAGGAAACCAACTTGCATGTGTGAACATAAAATTTTTTTCTTCAAATCCACATTATTGGGAAACCTAATCCACCTGCCAGAGTGCCAGTGGATTTGTAGTCAAAACTGCATTGTGTTTAGCCTTGCAGCACATTCTATCTTAAATGAGACAGACAATTATGCTTTCAGGAAAGCCTTGGAGTTCTGGTACCAGCAGCAAACACTGACACGAAGAGAAGAAAGAGAGAGAAGAAATGATAGAAATATTTTGCAGCTGTAGAAAGAAAAAGGAGTAAAGAATAATGATGACCTTGTAAACCCTGTCTTTCAAACTTGGACCATGTCATCTCTGTTTACAGAAGGCAGCAAGAAACTGACAACAAGATCAACACAAGGCGTGACCATGAGGCGATATCTGCTGCTCCCGTATGAATCCGAAAATGAATCAAGCTGAAGCCAAATAAGGAGGAAGGTGAGAAAAAGACTGGCGCTTTGAAAACTCCCCAAATCACAAAAACTGACTCAAACAACATTAAAGCCATAAGAAATCTCAATTGAAAAAAAAACTGACCAATTTAGAAAAATCATTCCCACAAACTCTTTTGAGTTCTACAGTAAATAACTTTCACTAATCCCCTGATCACAATACCATATTTCCCAGTGTATAATTACGGTTCTTTACAGTTCAACAGGCACTGATTGCTTGTTTCACAACACAAACAGTTCCCCTGGATTACAAAGGCAAGAAATTAAGTTTCATATGAGTCTGCCTTCACCTTAAACAGTGTGGTTTGAATGACAAGAAAAGTCTATAGTCTACAACTGGGTTTCACAATAGACTGTGGGAGTCAGAGTTAAAATGAACTCTGTCCAGGAACTATTCACTGACAGACACTTCGAATCAGTGAATAATTAAACAAGACACAAAAGCAGTTTAATTCCCACATATCACCACATTTATGATGATTTATAAAGTAGGTCATTTTATGCCTGTGTCAGTGCAAGTGTGCAGCAATTTAATATAAAATATCTCAGGCCGAGGTCCATTCATAAATCCAGCGTTTGATTGTACTGCTTATTGATAATATGTCTGACACCTTTTTTTTTTATTTTATTTTTTTTAACTATGGTAAAAACACGGCGTATCAACATAATATCAAGGAACATGTGGTCAAGCAATTTATTAGAGATTATTTTCCCTCCTGTACACCGTGAGAGGCGGTGACCCTCAATGAAAGCTCATGGGCTGTGGGTTAGAAAGTTTGCCAAGAAGCAAACGTGGATACAACAGTGACCGCAGGGCAGAGGCCAACCTGAAACTGTCCCCGGCGGAGGTTCCCTTCTTCAGACTGGGGTCCGGCTGCTGGACTTCTGACTGCTCCTCATTCTCCTCCATCATCTCCACACCCGGGAGCAATGAGGCAAATCCGCTATAACATACACTACGGCAACTGAACCGCTGCTGGAGCCTGAACAAAGTGAAAAACACAAAGTAAATACAAAAAAATAAAGGTTTTGTTCCGTATCACTGACCGTTAGCTAACATTGCTAACTCTCTTTTAGGTATATGACTGCGGAAGTGTCCGACAGTTACAGAGCTCGTGTCATAATTAACGTATAGCTAACTTATAGCCTAGCTAACCTAACGTTAACATCACGCCCCGCTGCTCTTTTACTGTAAATGTTACTTACAGGTGACGCTAGCTACACTGCGCAGCTAGCTAAACGGGTTTTTTTTTTAAATCAAACATTTAAAACTCGAGCTAAAAACATGAATAAATGAGGGAGGTTTATCGTACACTACCTGATACGCTTTGGTAGCACTTGTTTTCGTTGTTAATCTACTTGTGGATCAACGCACGGTACTATCATCAGCAGCCTGCGTACAGTCGCTGCCGTTGACCCCGCCCCTCACCCGGAAGCGCCGCTTTCAAAATAAAATCATACCATTTAGATGCTTCTATTCTGAAATAATCCCACTTCATGTTTTATTGTAACTGCGAGTGAAGTAAAATGTACAAATACACAAAAAGCAAGGAACAAATATATTGTCTTTAATAAACTAGACAATCATATAACTCATTACATTAAAATACAGGTTATTTCATTGAACACAGACTTACAATGACAGAGCCTAGGCCAAACTTTTTTCTTTTTTTTCTTTTTTTTAACAGTTATCAAGACAGAACTGCTTCATGTGTCAATCATTTAGAGATCTGCTCAGAGTTCAGGTTTTTCTTACATATTATCATCACTAACACTCAAAACCTCAATCCAAAATTATAATTAAAACACAGCAGCTGGCATCATATAAAGGTAAACAAACCGCACAACCAGCAGATGGTGCTGTCAGACCAGGACTACTCTGTATATTAAATGTCTCTGTTGGAGTATTTTCAGTGTAATTACCTCATACGATATAACTTTGCCTCCAGCTACCATGTCATGCTGTGTAGTTTAAGAAAACAGAGCAATAGTGTATTTTGTGAGATCAGGGAAGAAATTTATCAAAAGCACTGAAGTCTATTTTATTTGTCAATTATAAAATAAAATAAAAACATTTAACTCTGGAGCTTTTGCGTAAAGAGAAGACAGCAGACTTGCTCTTGTAAGTAAACAATAAATCACTGAGAAATGGAAAATATAAAATCAAGGAATAGAACAAAACCCAAATAACTGCCATTAAAAAAAAGGATATCAGTAATCAGGAATGTTGCTTAAGAGACAACCCACACCTGTTCCTCAGCGTTTTAAAATTTAAGAGGACCAAATAGGCATAAGCAAGAACTTTTCATCCCCAAAACGGATTCCCCAACTCGCAAACTTGTCTCTTAAAAAAAAAAATAAAAGCTCCTATGGTTGTATTCAAATGTAGTCCATAAATGCACACACATGCTTTACAATAATGAGCTCTTATTAAGAGCAAGTTTTACTAGGATATTAGTGTGGTATTCTTGATTATGCCTATCAAGCTGTTCTAGGTCCAGTGTCCGAGGCGAGGAGTCTGAACTTGCTGAAGAAAGTCAAATCCCCCTGTTTCAGAGAGAACAAAAAAAAAAAAAAGATTAATCCTGTTCAAAATGCTAAAATATTAAATTTCAGCAAAACTGTAGTTTAATACTCACTGTGTTAGCCCGCAATCAGTCCTCAGCTGACATCCCTTTAACTTCATCATTCTGCCTCATCTACGACACAGAGAGAGATACGTCGCTCAGAAATGTACTAAAGAGCCTGATTTGTTTTATTCAGCACAAAAACCGATGTTGGGAGCAAAACAATACACCCGAATCCATTTATAGCATTAGCATTACTTAATATCAGTCAGTAGCTGTAGCATTTGCTTCAGCTTGACAGTTACTCCTCATTATATGGAAGGCAGCCTGCCCTCTCTCTTTTATACAGTGGATCAAGGTGAGAAACTGAGATTCACTTTAAATGGATCAAAATATAACTGAATCTGGTTGGTGGGATATTTTTCTTGTATAATATTGTTGTCATTGTTTTATTTGTATGTATTCTTATTTGTGGATACTGTTTCAGTTATCTGTTAGTTATATTAATTTTTGCCTTGATCCTTGAATCTTTATGGTTCACTTCCATACTCCAGACTTATTCTGTTATTAAAATACTGTATATAAATAGACTTTATGTTACACTTAACATTTGTTTAACTGTGTTGTGTTTTTCGTTGTCATTGCTTGACTGGAGAAATGAACCCACACCCACAATACATGAAAATATCTTGTCTACATCAGTCATATTATATGATTTAAATAGTGTTTCCTAGGCACTGACAGTATCTTTTTCGTGTTATGTCAACGTATCAACTCGTCACGTTATGGTAAGAAACAGTTCTTGTTTTAATGAGTGTGCTCAGTCACCTCATCCAGCTCTTTCTTTGTCTCTTCCTCCATACGTCGTATGTCATCCATCGACAGATCGAACCATTTGTCGATCCAGCAGAACAGCTGTCTGTGGAAGTGGGTGAACAAACGCCTCTCCACCTGGACAGAGAAACAGGGAGGGAAGATTAGACAAGAGTACAGGGTGATGTACGCAACAAACATAAACAACAAATTTTCTACCTTTTGAATGAAGTTTTCTATCTTGCCCTGTAGTCCCAGCCACTTGAATTCAACAGTGACTAGTTTATAGGCACACATGTGTGGACAGTTGGGGTTGTTAGCGAGTTCTTCCTGCAAACACGCAGATGACACAGATAACATTAAAACACAGTCTCCTTTAAACCCAATGATGTCATTTCTTTAATGGAGCGAGCCACAGTGAAGGTGAAGTGAGGCGAGGTGTCGTACCTTCCAGTCCGGTCCCAGAGGCCCTCGACCCGTCTTCTCTGATTTAAAGATGGCTGGATCATGATCCGCTTTGTAGTCCTAAAGAGTGAATGCAACCAGTGCAATGATAAACACTGTGACAAATATAAAGCAGCCTAACAAGCAGCAGGTTTATCAAACTGAATGTTTAGCAGATCGATGTGTTAACTCAACAATCAGCTGCTGACGGGAGAAATCTGAAGAAAAACCTGCACTCGTTTCTGAAACACATGCAAAAAGTGTTTCTCTTACCTTTGGACTTATGCAACTTCTGTCCGCAATGTCAATGTTAACAACCTCAGTTGCTGCCCATGAGCTTTTGTCTAGTCCATGCACCTGCAGCAAGGCAAGAATCCAACCGTCAGTCAGGTAAATACAAAGAAAACATATCAGCCTTAGTGACAACTGACCAACATCTTAAATCCTAAAAGACCCCCAGATAGCGAAATGGCCCAACACATGCCTGGGTCCCCGGTCCGAATCTGGCCCATATACTTCCACTGTTCTCCTCTAGAGTTTCCATTTTCTGTGTGCGCGCCAGAATCGGCCCAGAAGTGGAAGCGGCATCTGACGATCATGCTGGATATGGGCCAGACTCGGGCCGTGGAAACATAAGCATGTGGGCCAAGTATGGGCCGGATTAAATCCATGATACAAACGTAAAACAAAATGGCAGCCCACCATTGATATTGACGACACAGAATTAGAACCCTCAATAACTTCTGGATTGATTAACAGCTCTTTAAACACAGTCTAATAATTCTTTAACTTCTATAAACACAGCAGTAACACAAGACAGTCATTTTAATCGCTTATTTCTCATCATTGAGTCCAACTGATATATTCAACTACACCTGTAATGTATTAGCTGAAAGTGTGCGGTGGTTCGTTGCATTTCCGGATGACATGACTTACATTATCCTGATCCCCCATGTCAGGTTTGTGCCACGTCTCGATCTTAATCATGAAGTTGCTTTTCATGTAGGTATTCTGTAAGCGTGGAGACACACACACACACACACACACACACACACGCACACACGCACACACACACACACACACACACACGCACACACGCACACACACACACACACACACACACCCACACACACACACGTGGTGCGGTCAGTCAACATACTGTTCCATGTGCACACACCAAGTGATTAAATTAAAGCTTGTCAAAAAGAGGCACAGTGCATCAATGTCCACGTGTTAACATTAGCTCCGGTGTGTGAGCCCATCATCACAGTATTTATTATTCTATTTGTAAACTTAAAATACTTACTGTAAGGACTGCATCAGAGGAAAAGACGGACCGTGCAGGACGGAGGAACGGAGCAGAGAGAGAAAGAGAGACAACGATTTAGAAAATACAGATTTTTTAATTGTCAGCTGGTCTTTACTTTACAATGAGACCACACAAGACACAGACGGAGAATGGTTTGCAGAGTTAAATGATTAACTGTCTTCCGTCACGGCGTGATGTGATTATGTGGAGGGGTGGGGGGTGGGGGGTGGGGAGGGACTCACTGGTTCGACAGTAAGGATATGCGTTCCAGGCCTTCTCGTGAACCTCCAGAGAACCTTTGGGAGCGATCACACGGATGAACGTCGGCACTTTACTGCAGATGAACAGACAGACATCGATGTAAAGTTTTCCTTAGTTACAACTTATAAAGCCTTTTATCGGGGTTTCCCTTTAAGAAAGTGTTACGATATTTTCCGCTACTTCCACTGTGGTCCGAGATATGCAGTGTGGAGCAGCCAACCTGTGCAGGTGGTAGATCTTGTGGGTGTACTGTCCCTTCTCTCCATCCTTCTCATAGGGCTTGTTTTCCAACACCTCCACACCTTCTCCTCCACCCGTCTCGCTCTTACTGGCCTCTGCTACCGCATACAGCTGGCCCACTTGGTACTGGAGGAAGGGGCATAGAGGAGAGCACGGTTATTTACTGTTTATGTACAGATGAATTTATACAGTGATGAATTTAATCATTTTTCTCACCCTGAGAATATGTGTTGCTGCTTGGGCTGCAGAGGCTAAATTACATATGAATCTATGTGGTGGATAAAAGGAAGCTGTCAAAGAAAAGCTGATCAATTCTGAGACTTTGGAAGTAATTAGCCCTTAGTGATAAGTTTCCCTCTCTGGTTGAAGCTATAGCTTTCAGTAGTGACAGCTTGTGAAGCATTGGAGCTTTTTCACAGCACACGTTTTAACTGTTGGATCAAATCAAATGTGTTATGTCAGTGGAGTTTCTGCAAGTGAGGAAGCCACAGGCGACTCATCAGCGTCCCTCAGCGCTGTGGAGGACTTCAGCGTCTTTCAGCTCATTGTTTTGGTCAAAAGTCCCACAACCTCTGCTCCTATCAGGTTTAAAGTTCTGATACACCCAGTGAGTTTGCAGCTTGCTCCGCTGCCCCCAAGTGGCCAAATAAAGAATAATGCATAAGCTGCTTTTTCTTTTTCTTTTCCATATCAAAAAATGGGCTAAGGTTATTTTATCTATTTTATAAATATTTTGTTTCCTAAAAAACACCTTACTAGCTTCTATATTAGCATTTAGCTCAGTGCACTGAGCAGCTCAAAAATGAAAAAACAGGATTCAGATAATGATCGTTAGACTAAGAGAAAAAAAAAAAGAAATACTACAACACACGTGAATGTCGACATGTTGGAAGAGCCCCTTGTGAGAATCCTTCTGTCATGACCTGTGCTAACCATTAATGTCAGCGACCGTGAGTTAACCATTTTCCTTTCTCAGACACAGACTTCAGCCTTGAAAAAGAAAAAAAAAAAAAAAACTAGCACAGTAAGCTTTTTCTTGACCTTTTTGCCCCTTTCTTCCTCTTCTTCTTCCTCCTCCAGCCCCCTTAGTTCAAGCCCTTCCTGAGTCAGGCAAAAGTGTTGTGACACTGGAAAGAGTGACTCACATCACTGGTGCTGTCAGCCTGGACAGCACACTCCTACTTAACACACATAAAAGAACCCTTGACACATGTAAGCTGTTCCTGTGATGCTTTATCCAACACTGTTTGCCTTAGATTGGTTTTTTTTTATTGCCCCTGTGAGATTAAGAAATGTTTTGTGGATTTGTGTGAAAGTTGACATTGACACATCTTCTGCCATTTGCAGCTCAGCCAGACAAAATTGTTGCGTTTGAACCGAGCCAAACCCTCTTCTCCCCGGAGACAGAGCACCGCTACAGGCTAGCAACCTATTTTGGTAGCTGCGGATGTTGGGCCCTGCCACTGTGAGTAGGAAGTCAGGAATGTGACTTGTCGTGTTTAACCAGTAGGTCCTCTCATTGTCAAGGACAGTCAGACGTAATACAGATTTTTTTTTTTTTACTGAGCTCAAGCTCCGGGGTGGGAAGACGACATTCAGCTGCAAACAACAAACAGGCTGAACCTGAACGGAGGTGGTCCCCAACACCGGACAGAACACGTTGAGACAAAGTCTGTCAGAGGAAAAAAAAAAAAAAAAAACATGAACCTGCTGATTCACATCAATTGTCAAAAGACGAGGTGTGGACTGTGAATGAACGCTCTATTTATTTACTTATAAAGAGAATATGTTGCATTTCAGTGGCACGTGAATAACCGTCTAAATGACTTCGCCCCGAGCAACAACATCCTCCCAAGGGTTTGCTTGTTGAAACTTGTGTCCTCTTGCAGACAGAGCTGCAGAGTAACTGAATACTTTGGATTTCAAATATGTAATTCCATCACATATTATAACAAAAAATACACAATTCAGTGAACGAGCTGTTACATTAAAATGTATGATTTGTGATCTGTGAATGTATTGTATTAATCAGGGCTGCACCCAGGGCTGTTGGTACTGACACCGATACTTTGACTTCTATACCAATTTTATGAAATCCATTTTAACAAAAAGAAAATTACAACACCCATTACAGTACAAATTTAGTTTTACTTTAGTTTTATTTTTAAGCTCAGTCTCTTTACACACTCGAACGTGTTCGTGTAAATAAACAGCCAATCACCAGCATTATTAGATCTTGGTCCAAGCATGCTGCCTGCTGATTGGCTCACTGACGCTGATGAGATGTGCTCATTTACTCCTTAGGTATCAAATCATTTTTCAGTCCCTCGCTGCAACAAACAACTACTTCTACCATCTATTAATGAGCTAATTTTGTTCTTGATGAGCATGAATACTACAGCATCTGTGAAAACAGCTGGATCATCTCTCTGTGGAGATGCTTCATCAGGTTAAAGAAAATTAACCCTGATGATGTCATCAGTTTTTTTATCATAACACCTAATTTAAAGTTGGGTGGTTGGAAGATGTGGCGATTTATCAGACTTGACGGGTTATAGATGCAATCAAACTGCATTATGGGAAGTGCTGGATCTCATGCTAAGGACTAAAGTCAGGATATTCTGGACTCTGATGCTTCGATTTCGATAATTGTTTCTTGTTAGTCCCCTAACTTTATGGAAGCACGACACTAAAATCACTGGAATACTTTTAATCAGTTAAAGATAAATATAAATAATATAAATCTATATAAAATATATATATAACCTTTAAATATTCTATTCATCCTCATGGAAGACTCAGAAAACCAGCAAATATTGAAACTTGAGAAGCTTTAACCTGTAAATTTATGTCATTTTTTCCTTCAATGTGACTTAGTTGCTAGTTACATGAGGAGATCGACACCACCCTCATGTTAATGTGGAGTTAATGTGTAGCTACAACCAGAGACTGGCTAGCCTCACTTAGCTTAGCATAAAGCCTGGAAACAGGAAGCCTGACTGTGCCTGAAGAAAGTGAAGTAGTGTTTCCCAAATTGTCCAACTATTCCTTTAACTATTTCAATTGTTGTGTTATCAACAAGTTTTCAGCTCTGTGAAATATTACACTCAAGAAAAAGGTTTGAATGTGATGAAATGTAACAGCAACGCAAACCTGAGTAATCACCTTTGCATCATCAAATGCCCAGATTAATCCAGCTCCAGTTGTTCTAATGGTCGCAATTAGTTACTCAACTAACAGAAAACATTTAACACTGAAACGGATCAGAGAGGAAAAGCCCGTCATTCAGCAAACTGTGATTATGTGGCTTAGTGAAACACTGGCTACTGCTCTGAGTGAAGCAATGGAGAAACAAAAGAGTCCAGTGTTGTATGGAACATTTGGATTAAAGCGTAGATTGAGTCACTGGTCGTTAGGTAAAATAAAGGAAGGTGTTCACATACTAATTAAAAAAAAACAAAAAAAAACAATGGTGGTTCTCCCATAAATCTAATGAGGAGGAAAGGTGAAGAGGCTGAACCTGCTCTTGTGATAACATGGCAGCAGCCGGTGGTGTGGTAGATTAAACACAGCTAAATAAATTCTGCACCTGATATGAAGCTACAGCTGAGTGTTTAAACTGCAAGGGCATCTACAGGCGGCGCAAAGGGACAACAACAACAACAACAACAACAACAACAACAACAACAACAACAACACACGTCTGGGCACATACTGTACTGAGCAGCAGCCACTTAAGTGTAAATTAAGTGTTCTGCCTATAATCGTCCGTAAAGGCGGCGAGAACAGATGCGCGGCGATAGGTGAAATATGTTGATCGACTGCCTTTTCAGACAGCATTCCTGCGAGGGAAAACGTCACTAAGAGAAAAATATTAATAACGTTTTATGTCTCCATGCAAATATAAATCTTCTAAATAATAATTGCGTTTTTTTGTGCGTAGTGTCCGGTTGTGATTGTGAAGTTTTCCCTCTGCTCACATTTGAAGCAGGCGTTTCGTTTCTTCTTGACATCGTTTCGCAGCTACGTTTGAACGGGACAGGCGAATAGTTATGACATCACACTCTCAAATAGCAGTCCACTTCCTGTTTCGTTACAGCAGTCTCCACAAAACTAGGTTGTTTTTAAACTGTGTGATGTATTGTGTGTAATATGTTTTAACTTACATGCACCAATCAGGAGTAGCAATCCTAATGTTGTTGCAATACAGGCTTTCTATTATATTCTATTCTATTTTATTCTATTCTGTTCTATTCTATTCAGTTGCCTTTCTAATACACAGTGAGCAGAAAAATACAACCCTCTGCAGGTGGTGATTGTGGTGGAGTACAACAGTCCTGACATGCCTTTATCCAACGTTTTAACGCTGGATTGTTCGCTAAGACAACATGTGATTTACATGTGATGCAACCGGAATGTCATGTCGATTAGCATGTGCTGTCCCTGTAAACACAAAAGTAAACAAATGAGTCCTTACCTCCTCCACGGACACTGGCAGGACAATTCGGCTGCAAGAGAGAGAGAGAGAGAGAGAGAGGGAGAACAGGGAGGCATCAGGGTAAAGATATACAGTCAGTAATAAGACATGTAGGTAAACATGCCAACATCGGCCTTCTGATTATATAACATGTCCAACGATCTGGATTCAGAAGGAACCAGCGATTGATTTAATCTCAAAACTGCTTCTAAAAGGTGGAATTTAAAGGAATAGTTCATCATTTTTGGGAAATACACTTATTCACTTTCATGCCCAGAGACAGATGACACAACTGACACCGAGCTCACGTCTGTGCCGCTGGTTAAGTTAGCTTAGCTTAGCTTAGCTTAGAATGAATGGATCCACCTAGCAGCACCTTAAACGACGTACGTGGATTAGACAATCACACTTTATTATTACCATGAAACCTGAAAGCGGGAGGGGGACAGCAAGTCTTGTCCTCTTCCAGCACCTGTGCCCGCGCCTTCATGCACAGGGTGTGGGTTTGATTTCAACACAGGCAGGACTTCTAAATTAATGTGACATGGAAAGCACAACAGTGCAGCGCCTCTGTGGGGAAAGGGATCACCGAGAATAGAGTTGGTGTCAGTTAGTTGGCCAGCAGAGGTAACGGCCAAGCCAATCTTGACATGGCAGACAAAACGCTTCAACGGGGAGCTAATGAAACTACTAATGTCTCTCAGCAGTTTAAGCGGCGAGAGAGAACCGCTTTGAACAGTTGTATATAACGAGCACCGAGAAGTGGTGTGAAGAGTTAGTTCTCTGCTGGCGTCCCACTATCGCAGGAACCAAAAGAAGAGGAAGAACAAACGATAAAAAAAAAAAAAACTGCAATCAAGACTGACTCTGCGAAAGAACAAACAAAAAGGCCTGGAACTTCTGGTGGAAACGCTGCATGTGTGTGTGTGTGTGTGTGTGTGTGTGTGTGTGTGTTTGTCCTTCTCTTGTGTGAGTTGATACAATAGGCAATTAATCGCCACCTGTTGCCAGTCTAGCGGGGCC
Source organism: Seriola dumerili (assembly GCF_002260705.1). NCBI lineage: Eukaryota > Metazoa > Chordata > Actinopteri > Carangiformes > Carangidae > Seriola > Seriola dumerili. Next base: position 500,877 of record NW_019175495.1, read on the forward strand.
TGAATATTTCATTAGAACAGATCAGAGTGGAAGAGGAGCCCTCCAAGCATGAACTTTATGGCCGGTGTGATGAAAAAAGATGCACAGTACGTTAACACACACAACCCTCCCTGAGCATTGTAATTTATCGTGGCTGAGTCTTTTCATGCACTTTGCACCATGATCATATGACAGCCAGCTACTGGATGATTTTCCAGCGATGATGATGTGCATATGACATGACAGTCATAAACCGGCCTGGCTCAGGAGTTACAAGAAGGTAGAAATAAAGGGAAATTCATTCATCCACTTCCTTCAGTCAAGCTTTTTGAGGCAGGTTTGTGACTGATTTAACTCCCATAAGTCATGTTATTTGCCAGGATCGAGAACCCCAAACATTTTCCAACTTAAGACAAAGTTTTCCTAATAAATTCATCATGAAATACTTGATGAAATGCGAATTAATATCTTTTCTAATCCCTTGAGATTAATTTTCTACTGTGCCTTAAATCGATATTTCAAAGAATAAATGAAGTCAATGGAAATGAGACTTTGACAGTTGTCTGGCTGCACCCACAGCTTTCCCCTTCATACCAAATTACAGTGTAATGTCAGCGGGTTAGCAGCTTCAGCCTGAAGGTTTGGTTGAATTACGCCGCTATTCTAAATATAAAGTTAAATTCATCTATGCCGAAATGTCTCTCATTCTCATAGTAATCCAAACAAACATTTATTTTTAATTATAACATGTAGAAACGTTTACTAATAACCAAATAAACTTTAAATTGTCTTAATTTTAAAAGGAGTTCTGTGAGTTCCACACCGGAGATCAAACAACGCAGTTCAGCTTCATATCCGACGGTAACACTATCCGGGCCTCATTTCTAATGTAGTTAATAATTTGACAAAAGTCTGATAAGGTTGGCAGCAGTCAGAGTGTCCGTCTGTCTCTTCTACCTGATATAAAGAAGGAACGGCTCCGTTTCACAAAGTTTTAATACTCACAACTCTTTAATCAGCATGTTGACTGCTCCTCCGTCCGAACACGAGCGTGTGACAAAGTTGAAACCTCCAGAAAAAGTTTTTTATTTTTTATTTTTTTACTTTAAGTCAAAGCGGACAAGGAGCCGTTCATTCAACTCGCCCGACGCTCCGGTCCTCGGGATTTCTTCCTGGAAGATGTCGTGAGAGAGTTGGTGCGAAGGGGCGCGGCAAAGAAAGAGGAGGAGACACCCACCTTTAGTTTCAGGTAACTAGATGTGACGTTCACGTGCAGTTGGTAAGTAATTATCAAGCATGAACGTTAGGTTGTATTTATGGCTTTATGTGCATGACAGAACTCCCACAAGCTACTGATAGTGCTTTTTATTACTGTCTTACTGCTCTAGACCTTCCAGTTCTACTACTATACTATACTATATACTATACTACACTATACTATTCTATACTATACTATCATCATGTGCTAACCTATTTTAACCCTTAAAAACTGAGCGTTGCAGCTACAAAACATTAAATAACTTTTGAGCCGTTTGTGATAATGATATATTACATATACTGTATATAACACTTTTGTAAGTGCCACAGTCGTCATAACAAAACTTGTTGGTATATTATTATTTTTGAGTACTCGTGCATGTAGTTGCTGATGTTTCGTATATTGTGGGTGTCAGTGTCTCTAGCACCGTAACTCACTAAGGAAAAAGTTTATTTGCACAAAACTTCACATGGAGCTCCAAAACACCTAAATACAACTTTTCACATTAAAGAAAATAAATTCCCTGATTTTGTTTTTGTCAAATATTGTGTGCTTACACAAAGATAATGCATGATGGTGACTTTACATTGCACCATGAAGAAAGTGTAGGTTCTCCTGAATCATATGATGTATAACACTTGACGCTGACTGAAAGAATAAGCTGAGAATTGGCAAAAATATAAAACTACGTCCAGGCGTTTCTTTGTCTTATATACTATTATAGTATTTATTATATTTTAAGTGCAATATTCTTTTTGTGCCCGTCTGTCTGTCTTAACTTGTGTTTCTGTTTCCACTGATCAGAAGTAGCACTCCTAATTTCGTACAATGACAATAGAAGCTTTCTATTCTATTCTATTCTATATTGGAAGAATAATAGGTGTTAGTGCCACTTTAAGCAGCAGTAGTCTCAGCATTGACATGTGTCTGTTGTGGTATAAAATAGAAAGAATCACATGTTATTTGCAGAGTGGATCCTAATGAGTCCAGCACGTGATTTTACAGTATGTGGCGTCACATAGTCAAACACGAGGTTACAGGTTACGATGCGTGTTGTGAAGTTACCACTGTGTCGGTGATTACAGCTCAGTGACCATCAGCTGGTGCACAAGGATAGTGCATGGCTCCTTTTCTTCCCAAGAGGGTGGAGTACCCTGCTAAACCGTGTGTGTGTGTGTGTGTGTGTGTGTGTGTGTGTGTGTGTGTGTGTGTGTGTGCACGTCAACGCCCGACTGTGGTCAGACCAGTAGAGGGAGAAACCGCCGACTCTGGCTCAACCTGTTTATTTCAGACGACTCAGACAGTTTATTTCCACTCAGGATGTTCCTCTGTCATTAACACAATACTGAGGAAACTGTGTGGTTGATGTTGCCCAACAGGTTTCACCTAAAGTGGGGTCTGAAAGTCTGAGACCACTTTCCTTTTGCATGTATACAGCTGATATTTCTACTCTGTTTGACTCTGTTTGAAGTATTGGAGTGAGAGTCTGACCCCTGCTGCTCTGAAGGAGTAATGTCCTGTGCGGTGATCATTAGAAACAACAAGACACATTTATACAAATTATTGTGTTTATTTTGCTTCATATATTGATCTGTTTTTTGTTTTTTTTTTTCCTTTCAGTTGAAACAGCATGACTTGAAATGGATGTCAGTGACAAATGGCTATACTGTGGTACAAGACAAAAGAAAAACCAAATATACAATTTAAGACCATGAAAAATACACATTCTCGTAAACATCAGAGGAAAAAAAAAGAAAAGTAGAATGAAAGACAACGAAACTAAACGGAAACATGGTCGGCAAAAGATCCAAAACATACATGCCGGAGGGGGGGGGGTCAGTGTTTCAGCTAAATCACACAGCCATAAAAACACCCACAACCAAACGCTGACGCTAGGATTCATCTTCAGAGAATAAACAATTCATCAATACATCAATCGATAAACCAAACCACTGTAATGTAGAATCCCAATCCAAGGGACCAGGAAGGTGTTGGCATTGAGGACAGGGTGAGGCGTTTAAGGTACGGCAGTGAAGGAAAGTGCTGATTAGTTTTTTTTTTCCCCCCCCATTTTTCAGGGAGTGAAGATTTCCCCTGATAACTCATCACTCGTTCACCCAGGCGTCATCGTCACAACGTGTCGTTTACATCTACAGAAGTTTGTGGTTTAGGACAAACAGACTGTATATTGGCTGATTTCATGTTGAGCCACAGAGTGAGTTCAGGATGGGTTACCGAGCAAATGAAAAATCAATGTCCATCATCACCCACATTCATAGTTAAATACTGCGTCAGAGTACATCTGAACCTGCCTGTCACAAATCTGAGATACGAGAGCGCAGAGGTCCCGTATGGAGGAAAACTAGTGCCATAATTATTGATATTCGTTTTATTGGAATGACAAATGTCAATAAAGTTTCATGTAAACAGCACAGCAGATTTAAATCCGTACATTTCCTAAATAAAGATTCATGTTGTTTCATCTCTCAAGTACAAAACTGGTGTTTAGAGTCACACAACAGTCTGTGTTGTGCATTTGAAGATATAAGAATTATTCCCCACAATAAAAGTACAAACGGATCGATGTCTCTGTGTAGGTTTGTATCTGCAATGTCCTATTAAAGATTGACAAATAAGAAAGATTTTAATCTGTTCTGGGGGAGAAGGATATCTGGGTTATCACTGTCTCTGCTGCCACCAAATATTAGATTTTTTTGTACTTTAGAGATACGAAAATGTCATTTTTGTAAATAAAGAAATACAAAAGTAATAAAGAAAAAGACATAAATAAAAAAGAATATAACAAATTCCTGCATACTATCTATGTATGTTTACTGAAAATCCCATTCATTTGATTTCAATGTTCACCCAAAGTTTACACTTTTAATAAATGTAGTTCTGGCATTGTGTGGGGATTCATTACTTTCTTCTGCATCATTTCATTTTCCTGTGAAAACATTCAATCTGAGAAGCTTAGAAATGTACAAATGTGAATTTAGTTTCATTACAAAAGCACATTTTTTTCCCACTTTACCAAAGTTCTTTGTACAGTTGAATTTGGGCGCTTATTTTCCTCCATACATTTCTCTCTGATCGTCGACAGATAATAAAACTCATGCAGTTTAATGAGGATGAATGTGCAGCTCTGATAAACGTACGTCCACACAAGTTCCTGAACTGAGAGACAAGACTCTGCCACACTGTCCATGCACATAAAGGCAACATAATGAACATGTGAAGCAATAGTTTTTAGTATAAAAAAATAACAGCATCTTTCCGTTTCCCATGTTCTGAATTACAAATCTACATCTGAAGCTCCGAGTATACATTCTCTGCATCATGCACCACTAGTAAGCAGCCATGCACTGCGTGTACGATACAGTGGGAGGGGGGGGCAGGCCATTCAGAAATACATGACTGAGGTCCATTTTAGAGTCTAAAGTGCATCACGTGCCATTCATTTCTCACTTGAGTCATTCACTGGGCGCCTCTGGTTGGTGGCAGAGGCTCGTCTCTCAGCTCTGTCGTCAGTAAACACTTCAAGACGTGTTTGTGGGACGATGGGTGGATGAAAGCAACAGATAGATAGATAGATAGATAGATGGAGGGAGGGAGGGAGGGAGGGAGGGAGAGAGGGACTGGGTGTGCCACATCCTGCCTGAATCCACTCCTCCCATCATCTGTACACATAGAGAGGCACTCTGAGGGTCATGGCTGTCTTTGGAAGTGCCTCTGCGAGTTAAAAAATATCCGAGGAGCTTCACTCTATGGCGTTTGAAGACAGCAGACTGAGTCAAATCGCAATTACTATCTCCCTGTATCTCTGTCTACACACTCCACGCTTCTGCTCTGGGTCGTTTTCTTTCAAAGACAAAGACTCTCTGTCGTCTGTGTTGTTTCTCAGAAGCTGGAGGAACGTGTCTTTTTTATCAGCCTGCTACCTTCAAGCTAATGTCCCTTTATGTCTGTAAGAGGTGAGTTCAAGTTTCCCAGAGCTGCTGCTGCTGCTGCTGCTGCTGCTGCTGCTGCTGCTGCTGCTGCTGCTGCTGCTGCTGCTGCGTTACGGTGCAGAATTACAACACAAAACTGATAAGAAACAAAGGAGCAAAGTAGTCGTTTGAAATGGTAGCTTGATTGGTTCTTTGGAAATCCACTGAAGAAGCAGGTCTTGTTAGTAAATCAATGGCAATTTGTTGTTTTGTTTGTGGTAAAAATGACTTCAACTGCCCCTTTAAAGCAAAATACACAAAAAAAATTAACACATTTCTGTAATTAACTAGCACCCTTTGTGATTTTTTTTTTTTATCAATACAGTCCATAAAATGTACATATATATTTACCTGTCTGTGTGTGATTGTGTGTCAGCGTGTTGCCCAGCACCCAACAGAAGCACTTATTGCTACGACGAACCCAAACTGCAAAACTCGTGCGTGTGTGTGTGTGTGTGTGTATGTGTGTGTGTGTGTGTATGTGTGTGTGTGGCAGGGCTCCTCCGTTAAAAACACACTACATCTAACATCTTCGTCCCTGTCTACCTACTCTAAACACACGTCCTCCTCCACAGATCAGGTACAGGGGGGTAAAAAGTTTGAACAGCACATCTTGTGATCATATTGCAATAAATACATTTGAAAAAAACAAACAAACAAAAAAAAAAACAAACAACAAACGGTACACGAGGAATTCAAAAACCAGACCGACATGGCGAGTTGAGTGTCTTCCTGCGCTAGTGACTGAGTGAAACTGTTAATATAGGACCAGCGCTGGCATCACTGGCATCATGCAGTGTAGTTTATCAAACACCAGAGAGCACTTTGTCACACCGCATTACCTCTGCCGTGTTTCCTCCTCACTGATCTGTGCATCACGTGCATCACCTGACCGTGTGTGTTTCGATCCGAGAGCTGCTACCAATACTGCTGCTGCTAGTCTGTGGAGTCTGACTCAGGTAATGCCCTCCAGCACGAGAGGAAGCGGAGGCGTCGGGACCTAAGATGCCACTTGTGCGGCTGTCTAAGAGGGATGAGAGTGTAGAGACAAACCTGGGCCAATTAGAATGTAAAGGTCGTCACGGTAACTCCATAGTTACTCCATGGTTACCGCATGTTGGCAACGCACCAGTTCTTGTAAGGTGGTAAAAGTCACAATACTGTCACAGAGAATTTGTCTCCTCACTTTACATCTTCTTCTGCTTCTCCTTCTTCTTCTTCATCTTCTTCTTCTGTGGTTTTTTAAGTAAGACTGGCAGAGGCTAAACCAGTCGACCATCAGTGGCACATGTAACAGTGTGAAATAATAATAAAAAAACAAAATGAAAAGAGTGAAGAAGAGGAGTCACTTGGGGAGAAATAAAAAATAAAATAAAAAGTCCCCAATCGTTTTTTCTTCTTCTTCTTCTTCTTTCTCCCATTTATTCTATTTTCTCCTCGTTTCCAGACGATGCACGGTCCCAACGGAGGAGGGGACAGGTAGCTGTTGGTGATGCCCCCCCACATTAGAGCCGCGGGAGGTGGGGGCTGTGGGCGGGGGTTTGGGGGGGTGGAGAGGATGTGTATGTTTGTCTCACTGTGTATACTCAACGGATGAAGGAGGGTGAAACTGGGTGTCACAGTCATGTTTGGCCAAGTGGCAATATGGCAGTGTAATGGAGGGTGTGTGTGTGTGTGTGTGTGTGTGTGTGTGTGTGGGGAATGTAAGGGATTTGTGAGTCATCAGACAAACTGAGAGAGGCGTTGGAGGACAGAGTGAATGTATTCATCATGAGTCTCACACAGGCAGTTGACCTCCACTGCTCTCCCCTCCCTCTCTTCTTCTTCTTCTTCTTCTCTCTTTTTTGGTGTCGAATTCTCCGCTCTCTCTCTCTCCCTCTCCCTCTCTCTCTCCCTCTCTCTCTCTCCGGCTCTAGACGAAGGCCTCGGGCTTGCTACCGTTGTTGATCTGGACGTAGATCTTGGGATCCTCGTCTTGCTCGTCTCTGAGGCGCTGGAGGTAACGGCTGTGGCACAGCAGGTAGAGGGGCAGGCAGAATCCCAGCATGCTCACCACCAACAGGCCCACGTTCACCTGAGGGCCAACCGACATTAACGACGTGAGCCTTTGACTAAAACTCTCAAATTGTTCAATAAATAAATGCATAAATAAATAACCAGGTATTTGTGACATCGTACCCAGAGAGGGTCTCCTTCCAGGGGTCCCACCATGGCCATGAAGAGAGGCTGCTGCAGCAGGGCGAACAGGGCGCTGATCAGAGACTGCATCCCTGTCAGGCTGCCAAACTGAGAGGACGGGTACCTGCGGGGGACAAACAGCATGTTTCAGATGGTAAAGTCACACAGGTGTCATCACTACACTGAGGTCGTACTTGAGCTTTTGGATAGAAAAGTATATGAACGGCGACTTCTACGTGAGCTAAAGGTTATGTAATATATATAATAATATAATGGGATATATTATTATCACATATTTACATCCTCTGAATATATGAAGATGGAAGTTTATAACATATATGAAATACCCATTGTTAAATTTGTATATGTACATATAATAAAAATATCTATATGATCAACATGTTGTGATCACATGTATTAACGATATATTGTTCATTTATATGTGCAAGTGTCTTAAAATGATGATCTTTTATATTTACATACATAATATCAACATATATTAAGGTTAAAGATGAATGTACATATGACTACAACATAAACATATATATTTGCATGGGCTAGATATATATTTCATTATATGAAATGTCTAATAGGTCTCAATTTTTTACATGTATATACAATTCAATATATGTATATATATTATATTTGGCTCAACAGTGAGAATTATGGGATAATGCTAAATGCTAAAACCTAAGCTAACAGTAGCACAAGTAGAAAGAGTCATAAAGCCGGTGAGCTGACTCAGTAATTTCCATTATACAGCAAAATATACCTAACGCTAGCTAACATTAGCCGCGGTACGCTAATGGTCATACCAGACCGAAGTAAGACTTAAGCAACAAAACCCCAGCGTGTATTGAATTGAATAATGCTGCGTTCAAGCGCTCACAAATTCGACTTTTCATTTGTGAGAGGAAGAGAACGTGTCTCTTCTTTCAAACGTGACATGATCTTTTGAGAAGATTGAACCTTTAACTTTGTGGGGAGAAGTATGGGAAAGACCCCCTTCCTGTTTCAATATGACATCACAAAGAAGCTCCGTAAAGAAATAGTTCTCCGAGATCAACATCAACCCCCCCTTCAAATGTGGTGAAACAGGCTCTTACATGAGATGTTCCACAGTCACATTACGGTGCAATGCCCAGGTGTCCGCTTACTTTTGACCATGTAGTCTTTCTAGTCAATATATTCTATTCATGGTGTTATGCAGTATCATTGTGTATTTTTTATGCCATTACACTTTACACTTACACAGCAGCATAGAGGCCTCCGACTGCGGAGTGGATGAAGCCTCTGACGATGGTGTGCAGGATGAAGGACAGAATCTGAAGAGGAGGAGAAAACAGAACATTAAAAAATATATATATATCTTTCATTATGTACCGGGTCAGTTGGCAGCTGCTCTGTCCTCAGTGAGAAATGGCTTTCATCTTTGATAAATGAGATTCAGCAGCAGTAAATAACATGCTATGCCTCTTTCGTCCAGCAGGTGTCACCGGAGCACTTAGAGATCTCAGTGTAGCTGCATTGCCATGTGAATGTCTCCCGTCTGAACATCATGTACATCTCCCAGTCTCTGCAGTGTTAACGCTTTCTGTGAAGAGACTCACTCGGGGCTACAGCGGCACGTGCTTGGAAATGTGCACCCCCCCCACCCCCCCACCCCAACACACCACCCCCAAAAAAAAAGCAAAGTTGAACAGAAATAAAGTCGTCTGTCTTTGTTTAACCTTGAGGAGGCAGGTTGGGGATGATGCAGGTGATATCCGAAGCCAACCAGGAGCAGGTTGGTGAAAATGAAGGCTCTGGTGGCGTTGACGATCTTCTGGATCTGTTTGTCGGGGCGACGGGGCTGACCAGGCTCCCTAATAGAACACAATAGAATAAAATAGAGTCAGACTTTTTTTTTTCTTCTGTTTTTCCATCAGCTGCTTTTTCTTTTTCCTTTTTCTTCTTCTTCTTCTGAGCTCTCTGTCTAAACGTGTGTGTTTACGGGTGCACCCTCACCTCTTGACACTCTTGTCATTCTCGTCCTCGCAGTCTTTGAGCCTCCAGTCCATGACGTAGCCGATCACGGGAGAGGTGACCAGACACAAAAGCTGGAGCACGCCAAAGATGGACGTGTAAACACTCACTGAGAGACAGGCGAGAGTACAAGACGGAGTTATTATCCTGTTCTTTTTAATGCTGTATTTTGAAGCTTTTGAACGTGAAATGAATGGTGTGAAGAGTTCAGAGGGAAACGCACAAGCAAACACACTGACAGGAAGACAGTTTGTGAACGTCAAAGGGCTTTTTTTCAGGTCGTGACCACACAGTTTATTCAAACTTCATGCTCTCACAAAGACAGATAAAGCAGCAGAGGAGAGAAGGTGAGGAGTGTAGGTGGTTAGATCTTTGTGACTTTGGCCTGAGGTCTCTTACCCACTTGCATCCTCTCCACTGCAACAGCAGCAGGAAGCCAGCATGACAGGAAAAGAGAAGAGAGAGCGACAGAGAGAGAGGAACGGAAAAGGAAAGATGGAGCCGAGTTAACAACGAGCCATGTTGGGGCGGTTCAGCTGAGCAGAAAGCAGCAGAGGGAGGATCGTTAGGTGTCCGTCAGAGAGCGGAGAGAAGAAGACGTAAACACACTCCCTGCAGCACGGTTACATGTCAGATGTTAAAGGATAAACATTCACAGAGTCCATCCTCTACTCACCTGTGCTCAGGTCTCCCTCTGTCAGGGACTCCAAGATGGTGTTCATGGCTCCCATGTAGAAGATGAGGCGCAGCTGGGTCACGCACATGGTGATGAGGCTCAGCAGGAAGATGGGACTGAAGATACTTTTCATGAAGGACTGAGCTGCAGAGGAAATGAGACAGAAGAAGTCGTTAGAGTCGGGGCCAGATCAAATCAGTCCGTTCATATACGAAACAGACGGACAGACGGCGACTTATTATGGATTATCACAGATATGATTCAGAACAGTGTTGTTTATGTCTATTAGGAGCTTTTTCCTGCACAGAGCTGCATGAATTGTTGTTTTTCAGCATTTTCCCCAAACACTCAAAAAGTTACCGAGCTCCATATGCAACATTCAGCGCTCTGCACATTAGTTTGTTGTTCGGTTTCATAATATTCCCTTTGCAAACATTAGGGGAAAACTGCAGTTCTGTTTCAACCTGTTATCTGGAAGCAGTTTGTATATTAACAGGTATTTTCATGAGCTCAAAGATGACTGTGATTTCCCCGGAAAAATAAAAGAGGCTGCAGAAATATTAGATTTAAACGTTGGTTTCTATCCATTTTATTTTCTGGGTGAACAATAAGCATCTCTTATTACCATCAAATATGAACCTCGCTGCTGGACAACATGTAACAGATAAAGTTTTAAAGGGGAACTCCACTGCACTTCCATAAAGAGACATTTAAGTAGAATTTCAGTGTGAAATGATGAGACAGATGTTGCCTCAGAGTCAGAAAAACATCAGTGAGGCAACACAATACTCCCTGTTTTGCTTTTCAGCAGCGGTGAACTTTCATGCACAATACAAGACAAGTCCAAACTCGCCTCTAATCCTGCATTTTCTCTCTGTCTAAACTCTTTTTTACATGACGGGAAACTACACCCATGTCCCTCTGTCAGGGTGGAGTGAAGAGATTGTCATCTGAATATTCCCACCAGCCCTCGGGTGCCACGGCAACACGTCTTAACCTGCACAAGAGGCTTTGCGGCGGGTGGGGGGGTGGGGGCTCAAAAGAAAGGTGGATTCTGGGTAAAAAGTTGATCATTAATCAAAGATGTGAATACCAATGGAAAATGGACACAACTGCCCATCTGGCGACGTGCTGGACAAACCAATTAATGTGGTTGCACAGACGGAGGAGATGGGTTTATTACCCAGAACGACAGGTATCCACCAGAGGCTTAATTAAGGGGATTGTTTGGTAACAGGTAACAGGTAATGCTTGTGAGGCATTATAATGTGTAATAAGCAGCTGTACCCACAGATTGCTTCAGAATTATTACAATCAGATCATGATATAAGAAAAAAATGTGCATTAACATTAACAACACATCTGTATTTCTGCCAATGCTGGCAGCTCTATGAGGCTGGACTTATGCTATCTGAATGCTAACGCCACCATGCTAACAAGCTCACCGTAACACTGTTAGCATGTTGATGTTTAGCAGGTACAATGAGCACCGTCTTAGCTTATACGTGTCAGCATGCTAACATTTGCTGATTAGCATAGCATGAACCAGGGTTACTAATGCATTGATCAAGCTGCTAGTCGCCGTAGCACCATAAAACACCGTCAGTTTTAAAATGCACAAAAAGATGGCGAGTTCTTAGAGACACAAAAAATATATATGTCTTCAGTGTTGCCTGAAAATCTAGTTTCACAACTTCACTGTGGCTCTGCTGAGTAAGTGCAGCTGCAACAATGAATAAATAAAAGTAATAAGAAAATAAACTGAATTGTTCACAGCTTCCATCAAATTAGAGCAAAAGGAGCAGGGGAGCGGGTTTGTGTGCGAGTGTGTAATATGGACCTCTTTAAAGATCCTGACAGACGGAACATGTCCAGCTGTTATGAAACCAACCATGAGCATCCTGACTGCACTCCGCACACACACACACACACACACACACACACACACACACACACACACACTTGCACTGGCTGATACTTCACTCCACAACAATGCTCCTCTAGAGCTCCCCGCCGACATACCACACACCTGCTGGGCAGATTTTCTAAGAACGGGGTCCGAACCGATTCCACGGTCCATTTGGTACAAAAGAGGCCGAGACACCCCCCCCCCCCCACCACCACCACCACCACCACCACCACTACTACCAGGCCACGGTGTGAGAGCCAGGACGGCCTGAGGAGGGCTGGAGGTGTAGGGGTAACAGAGGTTAGCCCAGCATGGATGTAGGGCAGAGGTAAAGGGGTAATTTAGGGGCACCACAGGGATGTAAGGGGTGGTTGTGTAGATGTAGGTCAGACCCTGAGGTTCTGTGTTGCTCCCCGCTAAGAGGAAGAGGTGAAGCTGCTGACTTTCCAACCACATGTTAAACCGATTTACACGCAACAGTTCCCTGAGAGGAAGACTGTTCACGACACCGAGGTCCGCTGTGTTTTCTATGTGAATGTGGGAGTTTGAAAGTTCGAGTTACACGAAATAAAACTCATCTTTTAAATCGTCTCTTCTTTAGACTCAAAATCTTTAAATGTGAGAAAGAATGAAGATAATTTTCATGTTCACCAACGAGCCGCTAACTATCTGCTGTCCTGTCCTGTGCACGTTACTTACACTGTGTTCATCAGTTGTTTTTGTTCCCCATATAAAACAGCTGCCTGTTGCAGCTGGGAATTAGGTTAATGAGAGTTTATTTTGCCAGAAACAGGGTATGCATGGAAAGAGGCCAAAGCGTTAACGTAGAGTCAGGATTCTTTGTGGATTAGTCGTTACGAGTTACAACCTTCGCATTACACTCTTACGCTCCACTTAGTCTCTCAACAGTGCAGCTTTGAATTAAAACTGAAATGATAATAAGTGATATGTAAAAATATGATGTATATAATGTATCTAGTACTTCATAACCTCCTGTTTTGTCAACACGACGTCCTGGTTATTGTATCTGTATCTTATACAGCGTACAATAATGTTTTACAGCCATTTTGTGTCGGCTCTGCATCGGGCTGTGTGTTGAATCCAACTGTGACGATAACAGCTCGTCATGTTATTCTGCTTCTGTTGTCTGGAAAGCTTTTTGTCCGTCACGGGGCTTTCAGACAGACCTGGCACACGGGCCGCCAGCTCTCCTGCTCAGTTCATTCACAACGCCGACCCGAGCGGCAGACTGACTCGAGATGCTCGGATGAATATTCATAAACTGGCATAAGGGGAGACAACAAATAGTGGGACTGCCTTTTGCTGAAGACTGAATCGTTTGAGCACAAGAGACACTTCTGTTGATTTTATGTGTTTTTTTGAAGCTCTGTTTCGCCATTTGGATTTCCTCTCTCTCACAGACTCAGATGTCAGTGACACTCTCTCAGCAGCATGTTGGGGATACCGAGAGAAGCTGTGAATGTGCTTTACTTTCAGTAGCACCTCACTACAGGCTCCGAACATCACGGGAACATGTTTCAGGACTTACTCTCCTCCTGGCCCTTGCACTTGACCTCCAGGTCGACGGTGGACAGGCACAGCTTGCTGGCCTCCTGCGTGGCCAGGTCTTTGGTCGGCTGGTGCTGCTGCTTGATGGAGTTGCCCACACTGAGGCGGCGCCCCACGGTGGTCACCTGCCGGTAAAACTGCTTCCCTGTGATCTTGTGGTCGAAGCCCAGCCAGCTGAACTTGATCTTCACCCTGAGGAAGAAGACGCAGACGTCATGTATGAAAACAGGAAGAGGAACACATGAGGGAGGGAGATAATGTCAGCGGACAGAGAGGAAAAGATCCAGGTGAATGAGAGCAAAGCCGACTGATCGTGTGGCTTTATGGTCTTTCCTGTCTTTAGGGCTCACTTGGCCTCTGCTGCATTACACTGGGATTTACTGCACATGAGTGTGTACATGTGTGTGTGGTAACGCGGTGATCTCTGTGGAGAATGCAGGCCGCCTTGGCTCAGTCAAGAATCCATTTGCAGGAAGTATAATCTGAGGTTAGCTAACAGCATTACAATAGCTGCTTAAGAATGATAGCTGGAGGCCTCGCAGACGTTTATATGCAAGGACGAGCGCGTGTCTGTTTATCTTACGTGAAATCCATGTCCTCCGGGCCGGGGAAGGGCTCCAGAGGCCAGTTGACGAAGCAGTTGAGGAAGACGAGGCAGGCGCAGCCGGCCCAGACCACCAGGATGGAGATGAAGGTGGCACCCAGGTCATAGATCACCTGCAGGCGGGGAGGCGGCACCCAAACACAATACATCATAATGAAGAATCAGCCACACATGCTGTTATAGCAGCGTAATTCTTTCTGACTTCATGTTCGAGGAGGATGAGGACAGATGAATGAATCTTTTGGGGGTAAATCAAGAATTAGCTGAAGTAAATGACTCTAAATTAACGTTACCTTAATGCCGGGGAAGGTGACGGCAGAGGAGGCGTAGGATCCAATCATCAGGGCGATGAAGGTCGACCTCAGGTCTCCAAACATGCTGGGGAGCTGTGGAGACAGAAGCAGGAAACAAATAAGGTTACGACCTTTTATTTATTTGGATGCCCATTAGCCGCTCAAGTAAACATGACGTCATAATGCAAAACAATAATGTGAATTAAAATCCAAGACAAAAGTACGGTGGCCCTGAGAGTTCAACACACTGCAGCTTAAAGAAAACACATGCAAACGGACAAAACAACACGTGTGCTGTAAATAATCACAACACAACAGGAATGTTTCCAGGGATTGCATGGATGTATCATGATACACACACTTCAAGTGTTCAAGGCTTTTAACTTCAAAAGTCACAAAGCACATGTGTTGTCAAACTGATGAAGATGTATTCTGAATTTTCTTGTGTTCTGTCTGTTGTGAGCTCTCAGGGCCACCGTACAATCCGGAACAAGAAAACAACAACAAAAACTAACAACAGTAAAACTATAATGATAACGATAATAACAACAACGACACGTTCCGATGCTAAACAGTCAGTAAAACATTTGATGCAGCTCAAAAACAATAAACAGAGACTAAATAAAATGAATTAAATGAGGTAAAAACAAAGAAACATGATCATAATGTCAGATATTATGTAGCAGAACATGTCCTATTTGCAGAGGGGCTGGTGTTCTGTGGCATTAGTGCCACACACACAAACACATGATGTTTACAGATTCCCTGAGAACACGTCGTAATCTCGACCTCTTTGTGGCGTCTGAATATGATTTAAATCATCGTGAAACACTATTAGCCCGAGGCCTGAAAGAGAAAAATCAATTATCCACTCTCTAGCAGAAGCACAGACTGGTCATGAGCTCCTCAGATTTCACTGTGGGAGTAGAGAGAAAAACTCCTCCTCAAGTGTGTCAACCTGCTGCCACCAGAATAAAGTGGCACAGGCTCTGCACGCCGGGCTGCAGCATTAAGAGACAACAAGTTCATTCTCCTACAAATTCAAAGTTTAATGCATGAGCAATAAAACACACGTTTGCTTAATTCAATAAACAGAGTCTTTTTGTGTTCATGCATCTGTTTAACTTTGTTTTAGCATTTACTGTTTTTCTGTATTTGCTCTGTGGACAGAGTGTTAGCTTGCACGCTAATATTGTCACATTTTCCTCTTTATTTAATCCACTAAAAAACCTACAGAAGATCACTCTTGCACACATGCAGGAAAATACTTCACGCTGCTGCTCTACATTAGAGGTTATTGATAGGCTTATGGCCACAGTGAGTGCACCAGCGCTGCTGCCTGCTGCAGGGGGGGGTGGGGGGGGGTTTCTCACACTGTTTTTGTTCCAGGGTTTGAAGCAGTGCAGAGACAGAGCAGCAGCCAGAGAGTTGTCTTGCATAATGAAGCTCAACCCGAGACAAGAGCACACGCTGTTCTTAACTGGGCTACTTCAAACTGTAAACAGCCCTCTTCAGGAAGTCAAAAACAAAGCCCCAAAAAAAAAAAAAAACGGCAACACAGAGCACAAGAGCAACATGTGGCTCCAAGATTTATCACCGATGTCGATGTGATGTTTAACTGATGCCATCTGGAGAAGATAGTTTTAACATGGAGGAGAGGGACGCAGTGAGTGAATCATTCAGAGGGGGAAGGGAGTTCAAAATTAGGGTGTAAATATTATTATGTGTGATAAGCTGCACAGCTGCACTGAGAGTTCCCTCTCTCATTGTCCTCATCTGTCCGTCCACCCTCCATCCCTGTGCGTGTTCACCACAGGGGTGCAGCTTGTTAGTTCGATGGTTGAACCCTCTCACCCCGCGCGGACGTCACTCCCCGCATTAATTGGACAAAAGGTGAGCTACAGAAATCACTACGCCCACATCCAAAACAACAGTTCATCCACTGTTTCTCTGGAGCGTCAGTCAACCGCAAGAATCCAGTTATGACACTTTACAGGAGACGTCTGACTGACAGCATCGGGGGTTAGACGGGTGACCTTTGGCCCAGTTAGAGGGAGAGGAGGGGAGAGGAAGGGAAACACAAACGAACCAGCTCAGCTTGTGTCTAGCTCAGCAGACTCGCTGTGGTCACGATGAATCAAGGACAACTCATGATATCTATGCAGTGTCAACAGGTTCAGATCTCCCCACTGGCGCTCTGTCACTTCCTCATCCATTAGTCTGTGATGACGGCTCTTTTTTTAATGTCCGGTCTGTTGTGAGAGCTCTATTAATAGAATAAATCTTGGAAAGAAGTGGGCAAACTTTAGAGTGACTGTATGAAAGTTGTTACAGCGGGAAAGATGGAAAGTGTAATTTTTCTTTTTGGCTGAAGATACCACAGATATCGGCTTTTATTTATTCCCTATTTACTTTGAATCTGCCGCCATTTTTATTTGAGTGTCTGAATTCTGAGTGTGTATGTTTATCCACTACATAGTGTCCTCAAACGCTCCACAATGGACTGAAAAAGTAGTGCACATGGCGTATGCACTACTTTCTGCTCACAGTCCTACAATGCAATGCATTTTATGGATTTTTATTACTTATTATCAATTTATTATCAATTGTGTTGTCTGTTTGTTTTGTTGTTATTTTACTCTATTTCCATATCTGTAGTGTATTTTTGATTTTATGATGATGACAATTGACTGTTTGTGGATAAGTCGGTCTGTAACTTCTCTGTCAGTCACGTCCACCGTGTCACTGACAGACCCGGGCTTGTTTATTCTCTCTGGGAACAGGTTAATTCAGCAGGAGCACTGTTGCCACAGGCAGTCATTTCTGCGAGCGCACGTGTGAGTGGGAAAACACAAGAAAATCACGTGCGCAAAACGGTGCAACAAAACCACAACCCGTCCCGTCTGTGTGAGCAGAATCCACATCCAGTTCCTTGTGATACTAAAGCACTTACGTCACACTGGGAGGGAAGTGGGGAGGGGAGGGGTTTCTCTGGGTTACTAGGTCTGGGTCACAGTCAGCTGCTGAGACCTCTGCTTCCCGAAAAAAAAAAAACATGTCAC
Organism: Seriola dumerili; assembly: GCF_002260705.1. NCBI lineage: Eukaryota > Metazoa > Chordata > Actinopteri > Carangiformes > Carangidae > Seriola > Seriola dumerili. Next base: position 518,419 of record NW_019175495.1, read on the forward strand.
AAACCAGTTTCGGTGAGTAATGGTGAAAGAAGGAAGTCGGGATTAATGGGTTCAGCAGCGTGAGGATGAAGTGTGAGTGAGTGTGCAGATGGGAGGAGCTGCTGTCAGGACTTGACGGGCAGCAGATAACAGTGTTTCTGTTGCTGGAGTCAATAACACATCAGTCAAGCGGACAGGTACGTTTGTGACTGTTAAACACTGGAGGACAAAGACTCCGCTGTGGCTCCAGGTGCCAACAGACACAACGATCGACTGAGTGCACAGTAACTGTACACAGTGACAAAACAACAAACATAACTCATGTTACTGCCACGAAATATGTGGGAAATGTTGTACATTTGACCATGCAGGTGATCATTGAAGCCTCTAATAAAAAATACATTTTCCATCATGTTCTCGCTCATGAACCTGAATTCTACAAATGCCTTAAACATGTAAATAAGACTTTAGCCACGCTAGCAAACCTGTACATTAACATAGCTGTGCTTTGAGCTGCGGGCCTGTTGTTTATGGTCTCTCAGAGCTCGCTAGTAAGACCTCAGATGAAAAGTCAGAGGATCACCAGACTCATTACAGTCCCTCTATCCAACATGGATATCACAATGCTAGCTAAAAAAATCTCCTAATCCCTGTGAGGCGTAAACAAGATTTTCCCTCAGAGAGCAGCAGCCTGTTGTGGTGGATTTCCAGTCATATAAGGAATGTGTTGCCTGTGTTTCTCAGATGTTTATGGTTCTTAATCGGAGGCATCTCAAATGTTTGTTCTGGAAGTTTTACCCTCGCCTTCAGCTTTCTACCTCATTAAACACAGGCTTTACCAATCGCTAACTACATCTATTAATCTCCTGATATCAATTACGTCATAAATATCGATTTCTCTTTGGTGGGAATGATGAAGGAAGAAAATAGAGAAAACTCCGGTGAAGACACCTCTTCTAAAGCAGTAATGCTCGCCATCTACTTTGTTATTGCCTCTTCCCTCAATAGCTCTTTTGTTAGCTCACAGTGTATCCATGCAGAGAGCGGGAAGGTACACACACAGAGAGATGGGCTCAGTGTTTGGACAGATCTATTTTTAGGTTCAGAGTAGTCACCTGGAGATAAGAGATCAGGGTTCGGTAGCGGGGTTCAGTTCGTAGCAGACTGTGCAGGTGCAGAAGGGTTGGTGGGGGGTTGTGTGTTGGCATTTGTTGTAATTACAAAAAAAAAGAGTAATCACAATATCTACTGAGACACAAAGATGCTTAATAGGAAGAGAGAGTCGATCGATGTGTTTTGTTTGAACAGCATCCAGGTAACTCAATATTTAATACAAGCACCACTGTGTGTCATGACTCAGAGTGACAGTTTGTTCAGGGTTATGTGGTAAATTGCATGTGTGAACGAGGTTAACATGAACAAACATTAAACAAAAATCTAAATATGAAATGTCTAAAATCTTTTTGGTATTAATTATATAGACAAATGAAACAAAGCTCTTGCACAAACTTGCCTTTTGGACGAATGAAGACGTTTAAAAACACTCCAGCGGCTCTTGGGCCTCTGTCAGAGTGCTCTTGAGCAATGTCAAGTGTTTTTAAATGTCCCTGGATTTGCCAATAAGAGGACAGCTTGTTAAAGGGCTTTACAAACAGCAGCAAAGCAGTGAAGGATGTTAAACCCACCTGAACTCTCACTGTAAAGATTTATGCACTAATTCTGTAAATAACCTGTAGATATGATCGTTGTTAATGATGTATCTGAACCTTTTGATGAAAAAAAACTCATTCAACTCAACCTGTGAATTAGAAAATGTCATCATGCTAACACTAAACGGTTGGTTAACACTGTACTTGCCAATCATCAGCATGTTTACTATTTTCATTGTGAGAATATTAGCATGCTAATCTAAGCATTTAGCTCAAAGAGGCTAATGAGGAGATGAATTTAACCTGTAAATATGATTGTTGTTAATGAGTATGATGTATCTGAACCTTGTGAGAATAAAGCTCAAGCTAATAAGCAAAAGTTAGCATGCTAACACTAAAGGGTTGAGCATGGTAGACATTGTACTTACTAAACATCAACATGTGACTGCTTCCATTGTGAGCATGTTAGCATGCTAACCTAAGCATTTCGCTCAAAGAGCGTTAGCATGCTGCTAGCGTGGCTAACGCTCTTGTCAATACAGTAAAATGTGTTTAGCAATGTTTACTTTAAGAAGCCATATGGGCCAGTTGAAAACTGTTCAACTGTGGTTTGACCTTGTTGAATGATAGTACTGAATGTTTTTATTTGTTGTTAATGATGTATCTAAACCCTTTGATACGAAAACTAAAGCTAATTAGAAAACATCGGCATGCTAACATCTTAAGGTCACGCATGATACACACCGTACTCGCTAAACATCAACATGTTACACCACTTCCGCTTTGACCATGCTAGCATGCTAACCTGAGCATTTAGCTCGGGTTAGCATATTGCTAGCATGGCTATACACTATTGACAATTGTTCTGTCAATACTGTAACACATGTTTAGCAATGTTTACTTTAAGTAGTCACATGTGCCAGTTGAAACCTGTTCAGCTGTAGTTTGATCTTGTTGAGGGAGATGACTGTTATCAGTCCAGGCAGAGGAGATGAATGCTGTGAGCACTCAACGCCATGTGACTCACTTCTTTATAATGAGCATATTTGCTTGTTGATATGTCAACAGTGATTCAGGCAAAAAAATGACATCTTTTCTACAGCCTGGTCTAAAGTCTGTTTTAACTCTCGTCTCGTTGCTGGTGGGATGTTCTGAAGGTAATATACGTAATGTGTTAATGTGTAAAAGATGGTATGAGTAAACATTTTTTTATGAATGAAATTGAATCTGTCCTATTTCTAACCAGTTTCAATAAAGTTTCCCCTGTGACTGCAAACTTTCTGGCTGCCCTGCACTTCCTCACATACACCGGGGATGAGATTGTGCGCTGAGGTGTTGAAAATGGCAAAGGGAAAAGGCCGAGTGTGAGGTGACAAAGAGAAAAAATGCTGAGCTTGAAGCCAGGCGGGTGGGAGAGAGAGAGAGAGAAGAAAAAAGGGGAAACTGGACAGAGCCATTTGCAAGGAAAGGAACAGAGAAATGAAATAAGGAAGGAGCGTTTGCTGCAGCAAGTGGAAACTCCTGCCGCTTGCCGCTGGCTCACTGAGAACCAGCTCTGACCGGTCCTGTCCTGACGCACAGGATGAGACTCCATCCATCAGAGCGGCCAAGTAGGGCCGTAAGATTAGCAAACACCAGCTGACGAACACCAGGCTGCATACCTCCATCGACCTGACGTCATGTTGTCCTCCCTCGTATTAGAAGTCTTATATTTTAGATTTTAACACCCCCAAAAAAAAACAAGAAATAAGTTGTGGAAATAAATAAGGGGTGGGGGTGTTTCTGAAAGGGTGTTATGACCCCTCTGTGCCTGGAAGGGATTTACCCCTAAAAACTACGAGCTGCCAGATTCACACCACATACACACGAGCCCGATATCAACAACTGCTGCTCGTGTCTAGCTGGCTCCAATGTCATATTTCTGAGCAACTCTTGACCTTTGGCATTCATTCATCTTTTTCCCCCCCCCCCCCACCCCCTCCACTTCTCCCCTCTGTTGGTCACATGCCGTAAACAGAGCATATACTGTCCTTCCTCCATCCCACACAGCCATCTCCTGCATGGTAAAAATAGTCCGCAGCCTGGACTCACAGCCGTGTTGCTTTCATCCCCTTCACCGGGCAGAATGAAGTGCTGTGTGTGCGGTTCATACGTTTTCCAGCTAACAAGCCCCACCTCAAAGGTAAAAGCTCATTCATTAAGGAGAAAGTGTCCAGAACATTTAGATTTCTCAACTAAAAAGCACGTTGATGGTGGGTGTGTTGGAATCAGTCAGACCATCAGTCGACCAGCGAGCGGGCGCCTAAGAAGGCCGCCAGATGGTCCGGTGACACAGAAAAAGAAAAAAAAAAAAAAAGGGGGATTGGGAATAATGGAAATACACATTACATGGCATCAGACAGAAAGTAGATTAGGGCAGAGAGCAGAGCTTCAGACGGGGAGACCAAACCCAGGAAGCAGAGGGGGCTCCAGCACGTGCAACGAACGAGTCGAAGAACAAGAGGAGGAGCTTCATGTGTCGCTGTGGGAGGATATGTGTGTATATGTGTGTATATGTGTGTATATGTGTGTGTAGAAGGGGGTCTGTGATTGTATTTTCTGTAACATGAAGCTGTTTACAAGCTCAGAACGAGACGAATGAAGAGCAGAGAGCGAATTAACCACCCCTCCTTCCTCCTCCTTCCTCCCTGTTTTTCCCTTGGTTGGAACAGTGAGTGCTGAGTGTGCATCCACAGGAGAGAATGAGGAAGTGAAGCAAAGAAAGATAAAGAGAAGGAATAACAAAGGAAGAGTGGGAAGGAGCCAAACACACAAAGAAAAGAAAGCAAAGTGGTGCAAGAAGGAGATTAAAGAAATCTCTGGTTCTGGTCCCGTACAAGTGAAAGACACACTAAGCACTAAACGAGTTGGGTGGGTCACCTCGACCTGAGGAGTTTCAATAACCCATCATGCCTGAGATGCTGCGTCAGAGACCCCCCCCCACCCCCCCACCCCCCTTCTGAGAAATAAAGGTTACAGGTTTCTTAAAATAGTTGTTTTCCTCAGTAACAGCCCCCTGACCCAGAGATTCAGGAAAGGGCAGGGAAGAGGGAAAAGTCCGAGCATCCACACACACACACACACACACACACACACACACACACACACACACACACACACACACACACACACAGCAGCATAAATTAAACATTTGCTGAGGCCTGAAGGGAGCCGTATACTGTGGACTAGAGGCGCTCCACAGCTAAAACAACACACAGTCAAACACACAAACACATGGTGATGTACAGTAACAGTACAGTACTCTCTCTCTCTCTCTGACTCTCTCTCTCTCTCTCTCTCTGACTCTCTCTCTCTGACTCTCTCTCTCTCTCTCTCTCTCACATGCACACGGGACAGTTTTGGCAGCTGTGTGCAGGTCCGGCCTTGCAGAGCG
>NW_019175495.1:523639-524093 GCF_002260705.1 Seriola dumerili
AAGGGGGGTGGGGGTGTGTGTGTGTGTGTGTGGGGGGGTGTCAGTCTGGGTCCCAGTAGGCAGCCTGAATAGGAAACTGAAAAGCATGGGTGTGGAGACACACACACACACACACTCACACACACTCAGTTCCCCTGTCGCTGCTTCCTGTTTGTCTCCTCAGTGACAGTCTGTCTCAGCTCTCTCTGTGTTTAGTGATAAAGTAACAGACTGTTCAGCAACAGAGTAACACACAGTACGCTGAACAGTCCACCTCTCATGTGATGGACACGATGCACAAACTGTACGAACTGAATCTAACACACACACACACACACACACACACACACACACACTGGTCATCCATGTGTCCTTGTGTGGATGAAATAATAATGAGGACAGGTCTTTTTTTGGCTCCCAGCCAGAGCAGCAGAACAGACGTGAATAATAAATGACTAATATAGACGTCCTCTCT
>NW_019175495.1:524663-567211 GCF_002260705.1 Seriola dumerili
ACACACACACACACACACACACACACACACACACTGGTCATCCATGTGTCCTTGTGTGGATGAAATAATAATGAGGACAGGTCTTTTTTTGGCTCCCAGCCAGAGCAGCAGAACAGACGTGAATAATAAATGACTAATATAGACGTCCTCTCTGTTAACCACTCTCTCTCTCTCCCTGTGTGTGTGTGTGTGTCTCTCTCTCTCTCTCTCTCGCGGCCTCCTCTCTTCTGATGCAGCACTTTCTCTGACGGATGAGATCACCCTGACCACTAGCTTTCCTCGTCTACTCCGTCCTCCATCCCTCCCTCGCCTCCCGTCTACGAGTCACTGCTCATCTTTTTCTCCCAGCGGTCTCCTGTCAGCTGTCCGGCCGTCTTTTCCGCTTTATCTCTCCTCCTCCATCCATCTTTGTTCTCTCTCTCTCTAATGCATCTGTCTCTCTCTCTCTCTCTCTCTCTCTCTATCCACTGACCCTCTTCTTTCTTCTTCTCTCCACTAGTGTCTGATGCTGTCCCACTTCACAGCGGTGCTATAATCCACTCTCCTGCCTTTCTTTCCTCTTGTTCCTGCACTAACCCTCCCCTCATATCACATCTGGGATTTATGCTAGCCTGTTATGCCGATACTGACGTTATATAAAAAATGTATTAAAAATATATTAAAAATGCTTAGAAATTAGTTTTTTACTTTTCTCTTCTTTTCTTCTGCAAATCTTCTTTTTCTTGGTCACACCAGAAAGTGGAAGCTGGTTTCAGCAAATGCTAACACACTAGCTAGCTGTAACACGCTGACAGTAGCCAGAAAAAAATAGCATCCCAAGCTAGCTGACTTGCTACCACTTAGCTTGCCACCAGTTAGGAAGCTAGCTAACTCAACACTAAATTAAAACAGTTGAAGGAAAATATTTTAACATGTTTATATGTTTTGTGGAACAATTTGAACCCTGGCAGAGGAGGGTAGTACAAAGTTGACGGTACAACACAAGCTAAAATGATATGCTCCTCTTTTTTTGGACTCTTGGCTCAAATGTCAACTTAGTCTTTGGTCAGTGGCACAGATTTGCACGCTAAAGTTCACCGAAGGTCGACTCTACGGAAAACTCAGTGCGGAATTACTTTGCCTCCATGTTGAGATCTATTAATTCTACTGGAACAAGTTAGGGAAGTCACGATTTACCCGTGTCAACGATAACCGTGATATTTATTTATTTTATAATGAAATGTTGATATTGTGATAATAATACACACATGATAATACGGTGATATATGGGATGTCTTTTCACTATTCATTAAGTGTAAATGTTCTTTACTTCTGAGCGGTTACAGACTCACTTTCCAATCCGCCTACACTCGTATTTGAGAATTAATTTTCCAAAAAAAGAGACGAAACACACAATAAACAAAGCTAAAGAATGGAGACTGATAGCATTACTAGCATAATCATTATTATTATGTTTTCTTCTGATATCGCGATAATATCATTATTGTGAATTCTTTTGGCCACGATAATTGTGAAGTCGAAGTGGCACCATCTGACCAGTTAAACCAAGCATCAGCTATAAGCATCTTAAACCTGAAAATATAAGCATTGTAATCTTTGTAAAGCTTACTACTCACCGTCAGAGAAGTGAAGGTCATGCACATGCCTCCGAACCCATTCATTGCCAAAGCGAAGAAGATCAGTATGGACAGATCTGCAGGAGAAAGAGTGATCAGTGATGTGGTAACTTCCCATCTGTTTAAATGGCACCGCTGCGTCATTACACCGTATGCACCTCTGTGTAAATGTGCATTATGATATTGCTCGCCTACAAAGGCGCCATGATTGAGAGCAAGTGTGTGAGGCAGCGTGGACATACTGCATGATGCTGTTAAAGTGATGTATGTGAGATGACATGAGAGATACGTACTGTTGGGATCACTGGCTCCGTAGGCGATGAGCAGGCAGGAAAAGGCGAAGCAGGCACTGGGAACACATGAAGCAACGGGTATGAATAAGGGGAAGACCACAGACCGCAACTGTCCCACACACATCTTGTCAGATTTTCTGATCCAGCCTCACCTGCCCAGAAGCCTCAGCTTCCGTGGTCCATATTTGTCCATGACGATGCCCATGGGCAGAGTGATGGCCGACAGCAGGAAGGAGCCCACGGTGAAGGCCAGGTTCAGCATCTCATCCTGGTCCTTGCAGATCGGCCAGCCGTTCATGTCCAGGTACTCCTCCTCCTCCTCTGTGGCGTGATTCTCAGGGGAGGACGCGTTCGAGATGTTGAAGCTGGAGCTGTTGTCTGGAGGGTGAGAAAAATGAGAGAGAAGAGGGGGGAAAGATTAGATTAGATCTGATCCGTCAAATGTAGATCTTAAAGCGTTATAATTATGCTGGTGGTTACGAATGACAGTGAACCATCACTTGGAGATTTTCTGACTTAAACACCGTTCTGACTCAAATTCTGTTTTTCATTCTATTTCTGTCACTGTAAGCATGTTAGCATGCTGACGTTAGCATTTAGCTGTGCCTCACGGAGCGACTAGCATGGCTGTATGTAGACCGGCAAAACATATGATCTATATTCAAAAACATGATGCATTTTTATATGTTAAACGACCCAATGGTATATAAACAAGTTATATCTCAGACTGCAACTTTAGAATTCACACATCGATGCATTAGTATCAATAATCCAATAATTTAATAAATATAATAATATAACATTCTGAAAGGGGCTATTCTGTATTAGTATACTTTCACATTTGACACTTAACATATACTTTACTGATAATACATTTGTATCTCTATTTTTATACAGGACTAGGTATAAACCTAGTACATGGCTGGACCATGTATGGGTGTCAGGGCTTAGAGCTACACCTCCTCTTACAGGCAGCCGGGCAGTCACCCAGCCGCCCCGGCTTCCTGACTAATCCGGAGCTGCAGCAAAGCAGAATTGCGCTTCCAGTTCACTGAGCTTTGCCTCCGCTAAGCCAAACAAACTGCATTTATTACATTTAGCCTTATCGTTAAGTTGGCAACACTGCGGGCTGTAAACGTTAATAGAAACTGTTTGCGCCAGAAACTCCAACTCAGTGACGAGGCATTTGGCTGTCTAGTGGTGGAAATGTGATCACTCAGTCAGTCAGTCACAGATATCCGGCGTCGCTGTTGCATTGCAGCCAAAAAATGGGTTACAGGACTTTTGCTTTTAGTTAAATACTTTTAAAATGTCAAATAGTTTCACTGTTTTTTAACTTTTACAAAACAAGCGTCACCATTCTGTGTGTGCTAGGAATTATGATTATGAAAAGACACCACAACCTGTTGTTGATCTCAAATAAATACCCTCTTCGTATCATTATAACAGTATTATTATTGTTAATATTATTTCTAATGTTGCTCTTTTAAGGCCTGAGCTCCTACATGTACCCCTCCCTCTCTGAGAGCCGAGTCGCTTATCGAAAAGGCAGCAGACTTATTAAAGGTCATGTAAACACACTGACGGGAAAACAACAAAATCCAGGGTAAACAACCACCAGAAATAGTCACAAGTGACCCCCTGCATGGCGGACGGGGGAACTCTCTGTAACAGTTTCACTCAGTCTGCCTCACGCTGAATCACTGGTAAACACAGTCCACTGAGTTCATGTGGAGTCTATTTTTGTCTATCTGCTCCAGTAGACTGTTGCCTCCGGTGAAACTCTGCTGGTTTGAACAGACAGACAGACAGAGGACAAAGAGGGAGGGCTGAAGGAGGAAAACAACTCCTCTCACCTTGACTTGTTTTTGGTTAAACTGTCGGGAAAACAATAGAGACGGACTTAGCTGTTACCACATGTTTCATGTCTGGAGGAGGGGAGGGAGCTGTAAAGTACTTAGTCATCACAGTGTTTTCTTCATTTCAGACCTGGGGGCAAGTTGTCGGCAGCAGCCAAAATCCCTGCTGCATCTAATAAACAAGTGAAAATCTACTTTTCCCTTTGTTGTGCGAGGTTGATTTCAGGCCTCTACTGAGCCAGCTTAAGGTGAGAGGGAGGAGGGATAAGGTGCTGACGCTGGTCTCCTGGCTGAAGGGGGAAAACTTTAGAGGAACAACAGGAAACTGATGTGTCACATTAAACGCATCCCACTGCAGGAAAACAGGCCCGAGCCCTGCGAGGATGTAAGTGAGTGAGAGTTAATGTGGCTTAGCGAACATCTGATGACTGCAGTGATGTTTTAATGTCGGGATGTGGGAGCGCTGGAGCTCCACCACATTAAAAAACAAGCAGCTGCTGAAAGGACCAGTTTGACTGAACGCGAGGATGCAGAGCTGCAACGATCTAAAAGTCATCCGCCTCTATTGTGAGGCATTTTATTCAAGTACATCCTAATTATAGAGTGAATCAATAGAGGATTCACTGATGCCAGGTCCATTGAGCAACTCCTCTAGAGCTTTCGATCGTCTTGCAAATTCTTCCTTAGCAAATGCAGTTTGCCTGGTTGTCAAATTTTCATCTATAAATCCATGATGACTGGACAAACTCCATGAGAGAATCATATGTCCAAAAGTTTTTACAGTTCTTCCTCTGAGGACCATGAATATCTGCAACAGATTTCCCGATCCTCTACCTAACATTTGTGGAGATATCTCACTCTGAGCCTAAAATGTAAACCTGCTGGTGGTTCCAAAAAATCTGAATTCATCCTCTGGGGACCATGAATGTCTGCACCAGATGTCACAGCACACTATCTAATTTGTGGAGATATCTCACTCTGAGCCAAAAATGTAAACCTACCAGTGGCTCGGGCTGAAAAGTCAGGATTCATCCTCTGGGGACCATGAAAGTCTGCACCAGATTTCATTTTGATTTCCTATCTAATGTATGACATGTCACTCGGAGCCTAAAATGTAAAATTTCTGGTGGCTGGAAAAAGTCCAGAATTCATCCTCTGGGGACCATGAATGTCAATCCACAGTTGTAGTTGCTCAGTCTGGACCGACCGACAGAGCCAGTGACATACAACATGATTAAACATCAAAAATAAGGGCAGTGATTTCAGATTCCAGAGGCCCTTTGTGAATCAGTCTTCCTGTCGATAAGTGGATGTGTGCTCTACCTCCCAGGCTGGTATTTGAGGTTTATTGGAGCATTAAGTGCTGACTGTTGGACTAACAGAAGGTAGCAGCATCTGTCCCCCAGCGGCCCCAACTGCTGACTAATCAAACGGTCACAGCAAACCTGAGTCAACACGGGTAAAGACCTCACACACACACACACACACACACACACGGGCAAACACAACCGAGGGTATACAGGCTGATTTGATCGTCTCTGAAAAGTTCTTCCTGATGAATCACAGCGGGTTCACTGTGCACCTGCTGTCCTTCATGGGGTGTTTCCCGTTCATGTCAACACTGTAAAAACTTTTCTTTTTTTTTTTTTTGTGTACGTTTCGCCAAATTCCTCACGCCGCTCCCTTCCCCTATACATTCAGCTAACGTCAACCACCCTACAGTCATTTGGTTCAATGATTGATAGACTGCCAACAGCTTTGTTGCCTTGGCTTCAGAGTTACTCGCCTGTAGAAAGCACGTCTTATATCAGCATATCAACATGATGCGCCAACAGAGGAGTAATCGTTAGGAGGAATGATGCTGCCTCATCCTACAACACACAAAACTCGCCTGTGTAACAGTGGCTGCATCAACAATTAATTAGCAGGCTGCTCCTTGTGATTACTGGCGTCTTATGTAAAGATAAAAACACTATTGTGTAAAGACGATGGGTTCAATGGGATGGTTGGAAGGTCCAGCTGCCTCGAGGAAACATGAAGCACACACAGGAAGAGGAACCGTCTCAAAAAAAATGTGTGTTTTCCAGCTACGTCTGCGTCTTCTCTCCTTCAGGAACGATGCACACGCCATTCGTACTGACCACACACAAGCGTTTCCACTGACTGAGCAAACCGGGGCTGTCTTTTAAAAACAACCAGGAATCGGAGGTGAAGTCATGAGACGAACATAGAGACAAAGGGAGGTGAGAGCAGCTGGGGGGGGTATGTGTGACAAACAAACACATACACACACACGCACTCACACCTCACACCACCAGAGAAACCACAAGCTAACTGTGGGAGAGCAGGCTGTGCTCAACTGATCAACACTATCAAGAGTTTTACTAACAACTGATCCACAGCGTAGAGGTGCAAACTGTGAGACGCTGCGTATGTGCAAATGAAACATACAGCTAATTCAAACAGTGCATGTGCAAGGTGACATATTCACGCAGTTTTAATAATCCATATTGTGACTTGACACCTCTTCCCTCCCTCCCTCCCTCCCTACGTGACGGGTCTGTGGCAAGAGGAAAATGCCTGGTCCTTATCTGCGTCGGCTCTCATTGTCAACCCTGAGACGTGCGGCTGCAGGAGGTCACGCCACTTGGTGAAATTCCTCGACACACTCTGGGACAACACAAAAATCACTGCCGCAACAAAACGCAGTCTCAGACCAATCTGTCCGAGGTCGAGTTGCATTCTGGGTGATGTAGGTGCCGGGGTTTGTGATAAGGAAGAGGACAATTATTCTGGTTCTGCTGCACTGATTTTTGAGTATTTTCACTTCTCTGCAACAAGTACTTTTCATATACAAGGAAAAACTTGAGGAAACACAGTAAATGCAGATGTTTCCATACACTGCATGGGAGGTCATGACCTTCCGTTATCAATGTTATCTGTTCACCAGACTTCAGGAATCTATAACAAAGAGCAGTGAAGCTGTTCTCGAGGCCTGTGGTTTAACAACGCTTCCTGACATTACCTGTTAGTTTCTCTTTTAAATTGCCATATACTGTATATGTACATGTTTTATTCTTATTTCCTGCCACGCTACGGGTTAATTATTCACAATTTGTCCTCCTTGTTGAGGTGATGGTAGATTGTATGTAATAGTGGGGAACAAATGACTCTCACTAACTGCATAAACTAGCTGCTTGCACTGTGCACAAGCTGCATTGTTCTTCTTGTTCAAACTGACACAGTATTAAATCTATAAAAAGAGGAACTTTGAATTAACCACTTTATTACTACAGGGCAGATTTCGCATTTTCACTGTGACTGTTGTAGCCTCATATTGGGCTCAGCTGAACTTCAGAGAGCATTCCTTCCACAGGATGAGGATGAGGATGGATTAGAAACACGTTACGGCCAATGACTGTGGCTCTTGTTTTAAGATAAAAACGTGAACTTTTATTTTAATCTGATCTCTTTTTTTTTTTTTTTTTCAGACAGAAAATGGCTCAAGTTTTTCTCCACGGTGTAAAAATGTCCACAGCTGTGTTCAAACAGGGCTGGTAGGACGATGCTACGTGTCTGCACATTCTTTACCCTGAGGCGAGACAAACACATCGACCTCACTGTGGGTAAATAAACACAAAAACAGAGCAGGTCGCACCTTCTTGACCTGATTACAGACTTTTCACAGCTTCGGGTAAACACCAGACCTGCTGAATTAACACCATTTAGCAGGTCAGAGAGTGGGGACCTGATAGTGATGGGTCACTGTGGAGCCGGCTGAGTCAGTATCAAGAGCTACCCAAACCTAATCCAATCAGATAAACAGACGATGAAACAACAGCGCATCCTCGGCTTTCATTCAGGGCAGATTACAGGCAGATTACACATGCTGTTTCCACTGACACACTCACAAAATGAGGATTATCAGTGCGTACAGACTTACAGTAAGACGGCAGCGCCCTCAGACAGGGTCAGGGGACGGTGTGAGCGAATGTGTGATGAAACCGTTAAAAAGGTTTCGTGTGCACAAATGAACCCCGGCGAGGTTTTCATCACAAGAGAAGACAGAGAGAGAGAGAGAGAAACACACACAGACACACGTTCAAAGAGACAGAAAACACCTGTGTGATAATCGCTGTGCAGACTGGAGGGGATGAATGTGTCTCATTCACACATCGATCCGCTCCCTGGCAGTGGACGCAGCTCAGACACCCGACTGACGAGGACGACAGCGCTGATGAACTGCTGCTGTGTTTTACCTGACCTACATTTCCTGCTGTGGCAACGATCGGTCGCTGAAGGAACCAGAGTCCTCGTCTGATTTAGATTTTCCAGGCTGAAGAAATATTCTGACATAAAAAAAAAACAAACTAATAACGAGCAGCTGAGTGCATCCGCTGAGTGCGTCAGCTCCCTGCATCACCTTTGATCACAGACAGTCGAGGACAGACTGAAATAATAATAATGATATAACTCTGTTGGTTTGTTGTGCAGGAGCACTTCATAGCTGCTTTTGAAGCCTGCCACCTCCGTATCGACTCATTCTCCACAAGGAAATCCCAACAGCAGGATCAATATGAATCCTAGCTGCTCCTTTCAAAGGTCACTCTCCTCAGTAGGACGTAACACCTCAGCAATATGAAGGAGAGCTGAAGAATAAAGAGCAGCTGTCCACTTCACTGCTGGGAAAAAGAAAGATTTGGTGTTTGCTTGTTTGTATGTCCTTCAATCTCCTGTAATTCCACCACACCCACACAGGATAAAGTCTCCCTGAGTGGTACAGTCAGTGTGTTGAAAGGCAAAGCTCAAAGACACTCCGGGCGTCGTCACGCACTGTTTCCCCATTAACATCCCATTCAGACTCTAAGTAAATTCCAAATAGGTGTTTTTGTGAAATAGTGGGTGCAAACAGGCCCGTTAGCTCTTAGATGAGCCGTTTGCAGCTACTTTGCATGACAAACATGCTCATAGTAGCAACAGTAAGTAGTGGTGATAATATTTGTTCAGCACGTGACGAATAAGAGTGACGATAGTTTCTAAAGTCATCAAGCAAAATATGTGATTTCTCTCTAGTTTATTGCATTAAGTCATTCCTCTGATAAAAGTGTTATTGCATAAAATAAGTTACTGTCAGTGATGCTTTGAGTTCAGTGTTGGAGGAAGTATTTAGATCCTTTCCTTAAAGAGAAACACTGATTCCAGATGTGAAAGAAAAGTTGCATAAAGCCTTTGGTGGTAACTATAATAAATTAGTAACTATAGCAAATAAATAAAGTGAAATAGAAGCTTAAAGTAGCAAAAACTGAAATACTCCACCCTCATCTAATTGTCAATACCTATGTGAAAGCTGCCTTACCTGGTCTTTTGCACAGGTACGAGTAGAAGCCCTCAGATTTGAGCATGATGAGCAGGGATCCCCACCCGAGCAGCACGGCAGAGAAGAGCAGGTTCTCGATGACCGCCGTCACCGCCATCCACCAGCGGCGGGAGAAGGCTGTGGCCAGGGAGGGAGCCATCTCTGCTGGGTGTGAGGTAGCGGTTCACTGGCCTGACTGGAGATAAAGGAGGCTGCTGGAGCCTGGAGGACAGGAGGGACAGAGAGGAGGTGATCATCAGGATGTTTTCAGATAATATGAGATGCTTAGGATTCGTTGCTTGTGTTGATACTTTATTATACTTTATTATCTCTGTATATAATCATATTTATAAACAATATTATTGCTTGAATTCACAATAAACACCCTGGAACATTTACATTTCTTTGTTCCAGCCTGATGATGATGATGATGATGATGATGGTCCAGAGCCACAAACAAGAACACAGCTGAGGCCTTTGAGGTGCACAAACCCCTGTCATTAATATTAAACAATCTCCCGCCTCCTGACATCTCTGATTGGCTGGAGGATTTAACATGCCGTCTCCTATTGGCTGTCAGTGACATAGCTGTGCAGCAGCTACACGTGAGGTTGATGTAGCGTTCAGCCCCTGTGGGTGGGGGAGATTTTTAGAGGGGTCTTTAATGCTAGAAAATGTGATGGATTAGATTTTACATAAAAAATTCAAACTTAGAGCTTCTGAGATACATGTCAGACACAAATTCAACAAATTAATTATCTCCAGCTCTATAAATTTCGATTTAAATGACTAACTGTTTTAAAAAATGTCTCCCTTAATTTGGTGATAAAAAATACTTCGACTATTTGCTGGATTTGTTCTTTGTTTGCATGAAAACATCAGTGTAAATGTCTCTCTGTTTAAATGAGCGAGCGTCGAGTGCGATAAAGCCACTTTGGTTAAAAAAAACAACAACAACAAAACAACAACAAATGTTGAGTTTACAAAAAAACTGCACTGCACTTGAACGCAGCGCGAGTTCCAGCCGGTTCGAACCAGCGCGGCGCGAGAATCTCGGTGTGGTTCGGTCGCTCGCTCTGATACGCTGTTATTGTGATGTACTTACAGTTAATACTTTCAACCGCGTCTGTAATTAGGCTAATTACAGCCAACGTGACGAAATGAAAAATATTCATACAAAAAAACAAAACAAAAAAATGAACCGTTGTGTAAATATAAACGTCACCTAATTTGATTAATTCACGAATATTACAGAATAAAAGACCTATTTATTTATAATACAGTAAAGAAATAATGAGCTCTTTTATTGTATAATACTGGAAATGTGAAGCTTCAGATGTTACATACAAACACACAGTGTGACCTGACTTGAATCCATAATAGAAATTACATGTGTTTTTCTATTGTATTCCACTGTTATGTGCTAAAAACATGTGGTGAAAAAACTTAACGCCCCCCTTTTATTTTGAATGACAGTCGTGCTTTTGTAAGAACATGAACTTGATGCCCCCCCCCAACAGCTGTAAAGGACAAGGGGAAAACAGAGCTGCAGAAGATGATGGCATGACCAACACACAGTCCTGACATGTTTTTATTTTTATAGCAGCAAGCATCATCATCATCATCATCATCACTGAAAACAATAAGACAAAGTATAGTGCGGTGAATAAGGATCGGAGCTGGAACTGGTCTGAACTGGACTGAAATCATCCGCACAATACCCCCCACCCCCACAACCCCAATCTGCATCTCCATCCCCTCCTCCCTGCACAGAGTCAAGATTAACAGAACATGACATACACCTTCCGGTTAACACTTTCAGAATAATGCAACTTGCTTTTATAAAGCACAATAAAAACCCCACTACAATGAGCAAAAAAAAGAGGCTATGAAACTTGATAAGCAGCATATTAATAAAAGTGATAATCATCAATATTTGATCATGCATTGACACCTCCTGAGCGCGAACAAAGATCCTGAACTCCCTCACACACTCTCCACTAGTTGAGCCGATTTGTGCTGCTTTTATTTTGAAGCCTTCCGGGATCAGAGTGATTGCATTTCAGCAGCTTGACGCACATCGACGCAAGTGGCGCTCAGCTGTTCGGTATCAACAACAGTGCTGGGAGTTAGCGTCACGCTGCTGAAACAAAGACAGTTAACTAGAGAACGAGTGACAACAAAAACAGCGTCCGGATACAAAGAACAAGACTTTTATTCTGTCGCCTCCCGCTGTTTCCGCGGGATCGCGCGCGCGTTTTCATTCACAAATTAAATCCTAAACTTTCACACACACAACTGAACTGCCTTCATCACACCCGAGCAAAACATATAAAGGGAAACGGAAGAAGTGGTCGGTCAATGAAAGAAACAGCTGTAACAAAATCCATCTAGTGTTTAGTGTCTAGTGTATTTGATCCAGTCACCGATGATTGATCTGCAGTGAACTGATCACAGCAATGATCAGAGGATAAATGACTTATTATAATAAAAGAGTGGTGGATGTGAAGTTGATAACAGTGTTACAGGCTGATGCAGCTTCAGTTTCCTTAAACAAAGAGAAACACGGACAGGAAAAGAGTCTGAGTGCAGGACACCACTAATGCTGCTGTGATGATTTATCCCTGTACGAGGCGCGCCAACATTATGAGTCAGCCTGTCCTCCAGTGAAGTGCAGTGTGGAGCATCCTTGGTGCGGGCAGCCTACCTGTAGTCTGTGGGTTCAGCGGAGGGGGGGGGGAGCAAACACAGCCGCTCCGTCCCTCAGTCAGATCCGGATCTGCAGGTCCAGGTGTCCTTCGACGACAAACGCACAGAGGAGCGGCGTTAACTCACATGAAGGATTCCTCCTTGATTTCTTTGACTCACTGTTTCTCCTCTCATCCCTCATTGCTGCCGCTTTATAGCAGCGCAGAGCGGTGCACAAACAACCCCGCCTCCCCATTGGCCCGTGGCTGAGCTAGAGACCAGCCGCAGCCAATCAGAAAGCTCCAATATTACATGTGTGTTGTTTCTCAATACAAGAAATTTTTGTTGGGAAAACAGGTCGCCGAGGTTTGTTTAGACACAGACTGAACAGCTGATCATTCTGGGACAAAATAGCTTTTATTTTGAAACACAAAAGAATGTATTAAATATAACATTACAGAAGCTACAGTTGATTATGGAGCTATTATAATAATAAAAAGCCAATAAAATCAATAAACTTTGGCACAAGGGGAAATGAAGAATGTTTTCGTTTGAAATTTACTGTCATTCATTGTAATTAACAGCGAACAGGCCTGAAATGGTCGTTAACACGAGAAAACGATGGTGCAACAAAACCTTTCTCTGTGTTTAAATATTCCCATGAGAGAAGCTCTGAATCTGGAGTAAAAGTCTCAAAATAAACCTCGGTGGCTCTTTTTGTTCTGATTTGAAAGTTTAGTGAAGAAACTGTTGCACAGTTGAGCCTGAATTCTGGTTTTCTGTGTGTAACAAAGGTCTATAGGATTAACTGTATATACACACTGCTGCCACACCCACAGTATACTGTATGTAGTCTATGGACTCTCCCGTCAGCGCGTGACGTGACTCACTGTTTACCTCCAACTTCATGCCCAACTTGTAATTCCTAGAAATACAGGAGGAGAGGAGGGCTCACATGGTCCAGTGGAAAGACCATCTGAAAACAAAAACCACTGGAGTCGTCGTTCAGACCGAGGGCGACACCTGCTGGACGCGGACTGACACACACCGGACTGAGACCAGTGCGGTGGAGATTCCTGCAAAAGATAAAATGGGGATATTAAAGTCAAGCGCAAGCATCTGAAAATAACCACTTGAGTGAATCTACGTCTGTTGATGGATTGGTGCACCTGATCTCCAGGTCCAGGGCCCACGGGGGCGGGAGGCCCCTGAGCCACATTTCTCTTAAGATGGTGAAATCTAACATTCTTTGTAGTTTTCTGGAGGATGATGATTTACTTACCTCGTTGAGGGTTTTTGACGTTCTCGCCTTTTCTTTACTTTGCTAATCTCAACAGTCAAGGACTGACTTCATTATCATGGTGTAGCATTATATCTTTTAGTTTTGTCCGAAAATGGCAATAAAAACATTTTTTAAAAAAAGAATAGAGATCACCTGAACATAAAGAAACTGCTTTCAGCTTTATGCTCCAAGCTGCTTAATTATTTTATTTTATTAATGGTTTTTTAATCATATGTATCATTTATGTGTTTTTATTTTGTGTTTAATGTTGTATCTTTACGATATCCAGTTTTTGTGGTTGCAACTTCCTTGATAATAACTCTGCTTTAAGAAAATATAAGATGCATTTCAAGGTTTTTTCTAAATATTTTGTAGTGTCCTATAATATCATCTACAATATGTAACCTGCAATATGTTGCAGAAATGACAGAGCAGTGAATTTCAGGCCTCGTTGATGAGGAGGGTCCTGCTCCTCTGTAGGAGGGAGGGCCTTTAATGTATCTGAGCCCTGGGCCCTTTGTCTCATTATCCATCCATGGACAGTGTCGCTTCAGACAGACGAGGCTTTTCTGCTTTCTATTTTGATGTTAAATGAGAATAAGTTGAGTCAGTATCTCCTTGTAATTCTGATGGACTCTCATACCCCAAAGCTTTGAAACTAAATGATCTTCAGCAGATGGATCGTGGAGTTGTAGATATTCAAATCTCCGTTTATCTGACCATTTAAACTCGTCCTTGTCGACTTGTAAAGGACACAAGTCTCTGGTAAACACCCACACACATCTGAACAGGAAGGAATAAACACCCAACAGCCTTTCATCAGTTTGTATTTACTTTTCAAATTTATTTTTTCAAATCTTTAGTATCTTACTGTTTTAGTGTGTTGGCATAATTATACATTGGTTTGGGGCACACAGTGAGTCAGGACTGATAACAGGAGTGCATCTGTAAATCGACAGACAATAGACTTTGGATTTGGTTTGAATAAAGCTTATACACGCAGAGAGAGCGAACCTTTAGGTGCTGCTGGGAAACTTCTAGAAACAGCCAGACGACCGTCGTCAGCCAACGACTAGACTCTGTCAAGGAGGTATTTCTTTTTATTTCCACACAAACCTGTTGTATTGCTATCCGACAAGGCACGTGAACATGTTAACGAACAATACTAAAAGCTTCTTCTCCCCAAAATGTTTCACATCATCAAACCTCACTTGGCTTGAATCTCTCATTTATAACAACACAGAACACAAACTGTACAAAAACATCTCCCTCCTGGAAAAAAAAAACCAAACAAACAACATAACATTTATAATAATATCATATAAATCATACACAAAATCAGTATAAATCAACAGGGTCTTTGGCTAGTATAGTTTAACTGCAGTAAGCACAGTCCTGCCTCGGCATATTGCACCCGCCTCGCCACCCAGAGCCACACGGAGAAAAAGTTCTGTCATTGAGCGAGGCCTGGAGAAAAAAAAAAAAAAGTCTTGGAAACATTTTGGAGCTCCTCTCAAAAGTTTCAAGAACAAAACTTTTTCACCGTCAGTCTTTGGTCTCACCTGTAGGCTGGAAATGAGTTAGGGGTCAAGGGTCAGAGATAGGTTTTAGACCGACAGATGTTGGTCAGTAGGACGCTTTTAACTTGAACCGGAAGATGCATGAATATTTTACTGTTGTCATGTGCTTTAATTAATATTTTATAGTGTTGCATGACAATTCAGATGCTATTTCAGACGTTTTTTCTACTGTTAAAATTCTGCAAAGAGCTCTGAATGCTTATATTTTCTGGCATTAAAGGAATAGTTTGACATGTTGGGAAAATTTACTTCTGCACTTTTTTAGCTAAGACTTAGATGAGAAGATCGACACCACTCCTGTGTGTTTGTGTTCAGTATAAGCTACAGCCAGAAGCTTCTTAGCTAGCGTTAGCATAAAGGCTAGCAACAGGGAAACAGCTTTTCAAAAAGTAATAAAGTTTGTTTACCAGCACCTCTAAACCTCACTAATTAATATATTTTTTATTAAACATTAAAGTCTTGTTTGTTTAATGTGTACAAAAAACAAAACTGTGTTGTTTTTTTTTTAAGACATTTTCACAGAGCCAAGCTAGCAGTTTTTCCTCAAAGCTAAGCTAGCCATCTCCTGACTGTTAGCTTCATACTTAGCGCATAAACATGAGAGTGGTATCAAACGTCTCATCTAGCTCTCAGCAATAAAACCAATAAGTTTATTTCCCTAAATGTAAAACTATTTCCTTTCACAAAAGTTAAAGTTTATCTAGGCACACAGCTGTTAGCAGCTTCAATCTAAAACCACTGCTTTTGGCTGTAGCAAGCACTTTAGCTAAATCCAGATTTAATATGGCTTCAAATTGTGAGTTTTAGTCCCACACTATGGTCTCAATCCTGTCTAATAGTAAAAATGGAGAGATATATGATATAACAACAAAAGAAATAATGGCTTTTTGGTGAAATTAATTCAAAAATATTGATCAGAGACAGCCATCCCACCACTTCAGTCGCAGAGTGACAAAAGCTAATCTTCTCTAAGACAGAAAGCAGGCAGCTGAAGATAATGGGAAGAGAGGAATCAACTACAGACGGAGGGAGAGAGAGAGAGAGAGAGAGAGAGATGCTGGGGCTTTCTCAGTATGTGGTTCTGAACAATGGAGGTCGACCGTGCAGGCGGCTGCTCAGAGGATGGCGGGTTTCTATCTACACTGAACTCGACTCATTCTTGTGTTGAGTGTCATGGTTGAGTTTTAAACGTCAATGTACATACAGCTCTGGAACTAAATCAATAGGAATAAATTAGTCAAAGGAGGAAGGCACAAGCACCTGGTGTCGAGGCAAATGACCGCTGCGTTCTCTCGTCTTTCTTCTCACCTTTCTCTCGCCCTTTTCCTCGCACGCTCCCTTCACTTACTTTGTTCATTTTTTTGCTGCGTTTACAGAAGCTGATTATTTAATGCAGTGATCAGCTTTCTTCTAATTCAAACACTATACGAGTGCAGATTTTTGAATTATATTCAGTAGTATATCCAGCTATTTATTTTGATTTAGAGAGCCAGTCGTAACACCATTTGATTGAAAAGTTACTCTTCCTCGTCCCCGACCCTCTCAACAGATATCCTACATACTGTCAGCCTTGTTCTACACACCTTCGTGCTTCAATAACAAGCCATTCGCCCCAGTTAGAAAAATAAGGGTCAGCAAGACAATCAAGTCTTCTAGTCGAGCAGAGAAAGTAAACAGGGGGAAAAAAAGAGGCAACAAGCAACAACCCACCCTGATTTATCTTTTTCTCATTGTTGTCTCTAATTCTGAATCTTCCCTCATAAATTTGTTGGTCATGTTCCCGAATAAAGCACAATGAACACACACGGTGCAAGAAAAATGCACCACAATATTTGTTATTCCTTGGCCTTGTATATAAAATCAGAATATTCAAACAGCAACAGTATTAATCCCAAAAATATAATATATAAACATAAATATATCAATTAGTTTTGCTGGATTTTTTTTTTTGTTTTGTTTTTTGTTTTTTGTTTTTTTTAATTGGAAGCACATGCCACCTGTGGAGTGACAGCTGGCATCTGATTGGCTTAGGCAGAGCGGGGGTCTGCAGTCATGTGATTGGAGGATGGGAGAGGTCAGGAGTACGTAGGTTCCTGGCGTGTGGGCGTGTGTGTTGTGTGTGTGTTGTGTGTGTGTGGCCATCATCTTGAGTTCAGTCTGGGAGCCGTCTGGAAGAGATCCAGAGGAGAAACATGTCAGGTCAGAGGTCAGAGGTCAACAGAGCGACTTTGGACAGATGCAGGAAGTAACATCACGACAACAACGATCCAGTTTCTTCAGTCATATCTCATTTAACACAACACTCGGCTGATGAGGCCTTTTTATTAGAATTAAATATTAAGCAGAGAGACTTTAACAAGCAGCTTCCACACGGAAAACGAGCGAGTTAATACATTTTAATTAATTTTTTTATGAAGCCACGGGGGTGTGGACGATTTTACAGAGCTTGACTGTAAAAATTAGATAAACATTAGAATTTGTTGAGAGCGATTAAACAAATTAAAACTTTTATCCACTTGGGTAAAGTGAAATAATAATAACTCAGCGTCTTACTATGAGCAGCAACCGCAGAGGGTGATGTCACATGTTTCTGTGCACCAATCAGAATTTAGCACTTGATTCAAAATCAGACGAAAACCTCTGCGGTTGTTGTTTATGTCGCTAGGCAACTGTCAATCGAAACAATGCTGATAGGACGCAACTTTATGAGCTGGAAAACCAAAACAATGAGCTGAAACAGGTGAAAAGCCTCTGGAGACCGAAGAGCCTAGTGATAACATAATTGACCTCTTTCACTTTAATCCATCAATAATATAAAAATAATAATAATTGCAGCTTTAAATACTGTTGCAAAATATCCATTGGATGCTGCGATCAAACATCCTGGTGGTAAACAGCATAAATGTTTAAGTCGAAACCTTTGTGACGTGACTGATGAAGCTGAGGATGATGAAGTCAACTCACCACAGACAAGTGTCCATTCTTAGCCTTGGCCACCAGTAGTTCTGATCCGGGTGTGAAGTCTATGATCCCCTCTTTCCCCTGACCCACTGTAAACTTTATACTGGAGGAACAACAGAGGGACAGTTAGAGCCTGTTCCTGCTTTGAACCACCGTCTACCTTCACAGAGAACAGAGCGTAGGAGTGGAGATGTATTTTTAAGGAGTGTTACAACACTGCACTTATTAGCGTTATGCAACAGGCTCACGTCCACGGTGGTAATGTAACACCTCCAGTGTTTGTGCTGCGCCTCTCACCTGCCCTGGTTGATGTTGATGCTGTTGATTTTCTCGGCGCAGATCGCGATCTTGGTTAAAGTCTCGATCACATGGTCGCTCTGCAGAACTACGTCTCCCTGAGGGGAAACAGCGGAACAGACACACACGGTGAAAAACTTCACACATTCGAGTAAAACTACGCTAAAGTTCGCGGGCGTCGAGTCCTCGGCTTCACCTTCTGTTTGTTGTCGTCACTGGGCACGTGCAGAACGAACAGGCCGTCGCTGAGGGAGCTGACGGAGATCCCTGCGGGGGGGGGGGGGGGGGGGGTTAGGGTGCAAGACAGTTTAAGCTTCAACACAATCGACGTCCAAAAGGAAAAATAAAAAACACAACCCCATTAGAAAATGACCTCTGACCTTTCAGGGCTCCGTACTCGATGCGCTGCTTGAGTTTGGCCTCCTCTATGATAACGGCGCTGTTTCCGGTGAGCAGCAGCTGACGGGGTCGAGCTTTGTATCCTTTCCTGTCGTACTTGGTGACTGGCACTGCGTACTGCGAACAGACGGACGAGGGTCACAACACTGTCGGTGAAGAAACCCTCCACCTGTTCAAAGACTTCGCTCCACTAACCTTCATCTTCTCAGCGCCCAGAGTCTGCAGCACCTTGGGGTTGATGTCCTCGCCGTCTGAACAAGAGGAAACACGCTGTTAAAATCGTTTATTCAAAGCCTGTGAAGTCTCTCTGGTGTGGCGGAAGAACATCTGTCTTACTGAGTCTCGTGCTGACGAACAGTTTGGGAACGCTCTGTGGGTAGTTGTCCTTCTTGTCCTTGAAGATCTCGCTGGCGATCATCTTCTGCTCCATCTACTCACACAGAAATGACGCCAGTGAAGTGAGCGAAGGAAGCAGCGAACAGGGAAGCATCACAAAGAGGACGTTACATATATTCACCTGGTGCTTCCACTCGGGGCTGATCTTCTTGCAGTAGCTCCACACCATGTTCTGCATGCACAGCTTACGCAAATGCTCTGACGCCTAAACACACAGACGACACTTTCAAAACACTGCAGGAGGGAATCATGTTTTGGTTTTTTTTTAGCCACAATAAACCTTAATTAAATCCTAATTTGAGTTTTTAGTTTATCGTCAGTCTCCACCTCAGAGAGAGCAGCTGGAGGTGTCGGCCAGGTTTTGTCCAGGACGTTCTTCGGCAGGTTCCTGTGCAGGTTCATGAGGAAGGAGTAGCGAACGTAATCCAGGAAGTACTCGTTCTCGGGGCAGCGCTCCTTGTGGCGGTAGATGAAGCCCTTGATGAACCTGAGGAGGAGACGAGGGAAAAAGGGATCTGAAGAGGCGATGTAAACCTGTTCATCTCCTGAGGTCTGGAAAACAAACTGATGGTGGCCATGGTGCTTTCTGAGTCAGGTGTATCTGTCACACAGTGGGCGTCTGTTGTCGTGTACCTGCGAATAGTATCCGCGGCCTGACGCCTGCGCTGGGCCCTCCTCCTGGCCAGGATGCCCCTCCACCAGGCCTGGACGGCGATAGCTGCAAAGGTGCATCGTAAAACATCATAACTCACAAATAAATACCACGACCACCTGGATTCTCTGCAGACATCCCGGAGGTGTTGAATAAACTCCGGTGAAGATGTGAGAGAGTCGACGTTTTCCTCACCTGAAGTTCTGAGTTTCTGGTATTTGGTCTTCTGGCTGTAGCCTCTCCATCCCGCCTGCAGCTTGGTGGCTGTGGCGGGAGAAAGCGCGACGGGAGATACAGTTTGAAATCTACGGCACGACAGTTGTGATATAATAATAATCAGCCACGTCACGACTCACTGACTCTTACCAAGACTGTGTTTCCTGGTCTCTAGAGCGTCCTCGGTGGCAAACAAGGTCTTCGGGAAACGGATGAAGATTTTGGATCTGTGAAGAAAAAAAGATTTTACATCAAACTGGTTTTATTCAACACAACGACTCAGAGTGCAGAGGCAAGGGAAAGCAGAGAGAAGGTGTATCTGTACATGTGTGTGTGTGTGTGTGTGTTTCTGACCTGCCCAGTTTGTACTCCTCCGGCTTGTATCCCAGGTGTTTGACCAGTGTGGCCACTCCGTCCGCCAGTTTCCCCTGCCAGTTCGGCCACGTGTCGGGACACAGCGACTTGTACCTGCACAGACACAGACACAGACACAAGTTAATACTGGAGAACTGGTTTTAGGACTAAAGTCTGATGAATCCACGTCGTTAGTTCACTGATCGGCCCGTTCACCTCATCGCTTCATAACAAGGAGGGGCGGGATGAGCAGAAGTCAACCAGTCGATCAGCAGAAAAATAATTATCCTTGTAACTGATTAATGGTTTAAAAGTTATTTTTCCAAAGTGATAAAACGACAAACACTCTGATTCCAGCCATTCACTGTTTGTCTGTCCTGTATATAAACAGAAAATCTCCTGGACTTCGGTCTGTTGTTCGAACAAAACAAGGAGTTCGACGGATTCACCTTTGGTTTTTAGGAAGTTTTTCTGACATTTATTAGAATTGGCAGGTTAATCGATAATGAAGTTACTGTTTGTTAAAGTCCTGCCATGAGTCAGTCCGTCCAACAGTGGACAGGTAAACACAGCTCACTGCTGCAGCATGATGGTATATGTCTGACTTTGTTATTCAGAGCTGGGAGTGAGCTGGTGCAGGATTAGTGTCTGGGACTTTAAACCGTCCTGTTCTATAAAGGAAACAGGAAACCAAATACCTGTTGCACCTGGAGGAACAACACTATCGCTACAACAGCAGGTATTTAATAATTAAGATTGCATTGATTCATTCATATTGAGGTGAAAGGAATATTCTTCCATTACTCT
Organism: Seriola dumerili; assembly: GCF_002260705.1. NCBI lineage: Eukaryota > Metazoa > Chordata > Actinopteri > Carangiformes > Carangidae > Seriola > Seriola dumerili. The sequence continues at coordinate 545,420 of NW_019175495.1, forward strand.
CATTCTCTTAAAAAAAATATCTGTTATATTCATTCGCTCCTCGTAGGTGAGTCGGTCAGCACTGGGTCTGAACAACTTCACTTCCTTACGTTACTCTGAACTTTCTCAGCTCAGTTTTGTGTATTTTGTGTTTTATCTATTTCACGAAGATGATATCGATCATCATTGTGAACTACAAACACAAGAAAGTGTGTGTCGTGAGCACGTCCTCATGTTTCGGCTGTAAGTTGTAGTAAATCATGCCAGGTGGAGAAACGGAGCAGTATCTGGTCACCTCTGCAGGAAGACCTCGTAGCGTCGTCTGTAAGCGAAGCCGGCCCTCCTCACCCTCAGATTCTCCATCAGTCCCAGATACTTGACCTGGTGACGGATCAGCACCTCATCGAACCGACCTGGGGACAGGGAGCAGAGGGAGAGCAGGGTCAAATCAGTGTGAGTGAAAAAAAAAAAAGGAAAGAAAAGAAAAGAAAAAGACGTGACGACCGTTGGACAAAATGAACCAGAGAAAACCAGTAAATGCTAAACAGCAGGAGTAGGAGTGACGAGGGACAGAGAGACAGTGTGAAATGAACAAAAGGCCGACTGTGGAGAGAAACAAAGGCCCGGCCCGATATACTGACGACCACACGGCGAGCTACACTGCAGCTTCTGACGCCGCTCAAAACAAACCGCTTTGGTCGGAATTAGTGAAAGCAAACGATTAACGTGAGATTTCTGGGAAATTATTACAGTGTTAAAGCTGCTAAGCTGCTTCTTCTCCTCCTACAAAGATCTGGTGCATGAAACTGGCATCAAACCGCTGGAAACTACCAGCAGATAAAAACCACCTGACCACTGATGAAAAACAACCTGTTGTCAGTGGGTTGGAGAATCTAAAACTTTTAAAAGGTTATTTTTATGGTTAAAAAAATGTCCAATAACATTCAAAAAGCTTACAGACAACACCAGGATTTCAAAATAAAATGCTAATTCTATAAATTCAGTGGTATTAAATTGAAACTATAAATCAGGACTTCACTTTTGCTCATTAGATTCAGATAATTACGCCTGTAATTTGCTTCCATGTCAGTGATAGACCTGCAGGTGCTGTGTGATACAACATGTCAAAGCATGGCTCAGCACAAAATGGCAGAAAGCTCCAAAGCTCCATCGCGTCGCTCCATAAAAACCACCTCCTCTGTCTGAATATCCCGATGTTAGCACATATATATCGCTCCTCCATATATCGTGACAAAGGGAAAATAAATGTGTTCTGATAAATTACTCAACTGTGATTTAGAAACTTGGCTGATCCACGACGTGCAAACACGACAGAATCACGAGGTTAGCGTTGAAATAATTTCTGCCCGTCACGATGACTGAATGGTCTCCGGATGACCAGGTGTTTGGCTTCTGAATTGAGCTTTCACACCTCTGTCCGACCTCGTCCCACACTGTGTGACAGGTATCTGAGCAGCTCTGTTTCCCGTCCTGTGTCATACCGAGCAAAATAAAAGAGCGGACTTCCTACCTGCTTGCTTGGAGTCATTGGGCTTGATGCAGCGGACGTACGACGGCTCCTTGGACATGAGGATCTCCATGAGTTTCGCCAGACTGGCTTTGAACTGGGTGGCTGCCTGGAGGGGCAGACACAGACAGACACCAGAGAGAAAACAAAGGGTGGTTAGGAGAGGACGGAGATGAAGGTGAGAGGACGCCGGTCAGTGACTGAGGAGATGAGCGGAGAAACGAATGCAAACAGAAGCTCGCGGACAGAGACGATGAGCTAAGAAGAGCTACGTAAACAAGAGGAGTGGCTGATGTGACTGTGGTCCAGGACAGACTGAACACTGGGACCAGTGTGGAGGACTGGGAGTCTCACTTGCCAGCCTGTGACAGTACCCTGTTCAAGTGTGTGTGTGTGTGTGTGTGTGTGTGAAGGGCATACAAGTGTCAGGGCATTCCTCAGTGAGTGGGAGGCTGCAGAGAATCCCCATCAGACCGCCCACTCAACAGCGAGGAGGGGAAACACACCACTGTTTGTTTAGCTGTGGGAAAGTATGTTGGGACGCATGAAAGTATGATTATAGAAAACAGACGCACATACACACACACACACATACACACACACACACACACACACACAGTCAGGTTACTCACTGTGTCTGGGCGTTTCTTGTCACTCAGCTCCTCCCGGTCAAAACACTGGGTCAGGATCTTGTTCTCCGACATACACATGACCTGCAGACACACACAAGACGACATTTCAGACCATAAACCAGCTACACGGCTTCCCATGATGCTGCTTCCAATCGCATCAGTCCTCCCGGTCTGTTCTTCCTGTTCCGCGGTTCTCACCTCTTTTAGGTTCCTGAAGAGCAGGTCGTTGTTCTTGTCCAGAAATCCTGAGGAAGAGAAGAAGAAATGTCACGTTCCTAATCCTGTTACTGGATATATCACAGTACTTTCTGATTGATTCTCTGCAAACAGATAAATTTCTACCTTTAAACACAAAATACTTTCCGTATTATCATCATTACGTATTGATTGAATGTCAGATTTACTGTAGTTAAAATCTGACTGAACTAAACTTCATTATCTACTATGTAGTTGCAATAATAGTCTTGTTAAAAATATTCATAGTGGAACATAAAAAAACTGATTTGTAACTTCTCTTCTTCTCTATTTATTTTGGAGACAGAGTTCCCACGACGAGGGGTGTAAACAGGAAGTATAATGTTACCATGGAGTCAGTCAGTCAGCTGTGAGCCACAACTTGAGACCGTTTTCTTAAAGCCTGTGTTTGTTTGTTTGTGTGTTTGTTTGTTTGTTTGTTTACATTTTGTCAAATCAACCATTAAAAGAATAAATTGCTGAATTCGTTTTTAGCAGTTCCTGTTTTGAAATCGTACAAACAACTGCCACTAATTAACGGTGATGATTCTCAGGCAGGTTCTGGAGGGAGGAACAATCTTTTTTTCTATGATTTCCAAGCAGATTAATTAATTTTTATCTTATTCCGGAAGTGTAAATCACACCTGGTGAAATCTCTCGAGTATCATGTCTGTGTTTTCAGATTTGACTGAGTCATGACACAGAGAAGAAGAAGATCTTGCTGCGTTTGGATGTTGAGGGTTTCACAGTGTCTTTAACCTCCTTCAGCATCTCTTAGCCGTTTGTAAAATCCAGTGGAAACGCTCGATGCAAATTCTACATTAATGTAAATTAGTGACCGTCTGATAGCGGTGTGATATGACCATCTTATTCTGAAAATGCAAAACTAGTTTTGCCTGGTGCAAAAGGTACAGGTGCAAAAAACTAAAGCACCCCCCACACACACACACACACACACACACACACACACACACACACACACACACACACACACACACACACACACACGCACACACACACACCGTTAACATTGTAGTTGACCTCTCCTGCGTAATGCAGCAGTCTGAATTCGTCACGGCCCATCACCTTCCGGGTCTTTCCATCGGCCAGCTTGTGACTGCGGACACACACACACACACACACACGGCGACAGTAAACACACTGGACGCATATTCATATTCAAGCTGAGATTTTAAGAACTGCGAGAACAGATGAACAGATGAGGAGGAGGAGGAGGAGGAGCATCGGATCGATCCGATAAACTCACGTGACAAAGTGTGGGTGTCCTCCCACCGTGTCCTCCAGCTTCTCCAGGAAGGTGATATCACTGGCGTCTCCGGGCCGAAGACACTCCTCATCCTGAGAGGCAGAGCGGCAACATTTCAAACACTGTGCCCCCAGATCCATTCACATACACTTGATACTAAACTATATACGGTATAATAATCTACTGCACTGTGAGATGACACCAGGTTCTGATTGTCAGTGACGGAGAATTCAAGACAGACATGGAAAGATCGATACCGCGCTAATGTCTGTGAGGTAATATGAACCTGGAGCCAGGAGACGGTTAGCTTAGCATAAAAACAGCGGGCAGAGGGACACAGGAAGACTGGATCTGTCCAAAACTGATCAAATCTGCTCATCAACACTCATTAATTAAGATGTTTTCTCACATTTGTTTAATCGGTGATTGAAAAACACACTGTGGTTTGATGGGAGTTGTATGCTGGACTATTTAATGGCTGGGTCATGTGACTTTTACTTTAACAAGACACTTTATCTTGCCATAAATTCTTCTGTATTTTATATTTTGGCCAAAATTAACCTTCAAAATGAATTTAATAGGTGATTTCTTCCTTTCTTTTGAAGTGAAATCTCGTTTTAAACCGTGGAGCCTCTGCAGCAGAGACGCAGAGCTCAGCGTCTCCTCACCAGAATGGAGATGATGCCTTTGAACTTCTCCTCCACCAGGTCACAGATGATCTTGTTGTTGAAGTACTGAACCGGCTCCCACTGAAAACACAAGGTCGATGTTTCAGTCAGAGATCATGAGGAAATAAAGCAGATCAGAGGCATCAATCGGCCGCCGACACTCACATCTGCACGGAAATATTTAACGAGCGTAAAGTCGGTCATCTGAAGAATTACAGGAATCCGCGCACTGCTCACCCACTCACATGTGAACACACACACACACACACACACACACACGATGAACACACAAAGCCACAGGCTGAGTGCAGCACTATTAGGTTATGTTAGGAGTAACCGCCACATAATTTCCACAGAGATGACTGAGAGCGCGGCCCACGGTCCTGATGTCAGATGATAATGGGCTCTTTGAGAGGTGAATCCAAGTTTCTCCCACAACCTGTTTGCTCCCTGACCAAGTGCATTTACATCAGACTGAGCACAAAGGGCCGCTGTTCAAAAAGAAGCAAAACAAAGCAATAAAATGCAATAAATATAAATGAAGACAACGGACAAGAGACATCTGGAGCCAGACGTCGTCTCTCAGAGCAGATCCTGTTCCTGACATGTAATCTCCTAAAGAGGAATCATTAAAGACTTTAACTGTGAATAAATAAAAGACCAATAACAGGGTAAAGGGCGTAGATCCTAATGAGGCAGCATTTTCTAAAAATATCTGCACTTACTGCAAATTACTTTGAGCAAAGGCGACAGTGAAACGGCAGGGTGATAAATTGAATTATCAATTTCACTTTGGAAAACACGACTGCAACCACAATCACATTAGGAGCTCAACCCCCCCCCCCCCCTCCCCCCCGGCTTAAAGGGAGGGGAGGTGGTGTGATGATGGAAGGTGACAGCAAAGTGGAGTAACGAGGGGACGCGAGACGAGAGAGGAAACGTAAAACGCAAAATTATCCTGCATAAAAAACAAAGAAAGAAAGAAAGGCGGGTGATGTCTGACCGTGATGCCTTCAGCCTCGTACTCCTCCTGCTCGGACTTGAGGGTGAGCTCGATGAAGAGCTGCTGCAGCTTCTCGTTGCAGTAGTTGATGCAGAACTGCTCAAAGCTGCAACAGCACAACAACAACAAACTTAAAATAAAATAATAACGAGACACAGGATCAGTAACGTGCTGGTTTGTTTCTTCACTTTGTTTTGTGCCGGTGTGACTTTTAGAGGCAGGTCCATAAATTTATAAGAGATTTTATAGTTACAGTTGAAACTGTTGAGCAGCGTCTTAGAACCAATTTATTACCAATTCACACCAGATTTAGGGCCTGAACTACAAGCAAATCACATTTCAGTCTCACGCAAGCACTAATAATAATAATAATAATAATAATAATAATAATAATAATAATAATAATAATGATAATGATAATGATAATGATAATAATAATATTAATAATAATAAATAATAATGATAATGATAATGATAATGATAATAATAATATTAATAATAATAATAATAATGAGATAATGAAAAAGTCAGTAATATAAACAGTAAAATGACCAAAAAGTCAAATAAAAACAAATAAATAAACTAGTCTGCTGAGAGGATATACAACAACAAGTTTAGAGAATAAAATATATAAATACACATCGAGCTAAAACAAACAGAAACAAAGAGAAACAAAGAGAAATAAAGAGAAATAAAGAGAAATAAAGACGCTGGGTTCAGTCTGTAAAGTGTAAACAGGTCCACACATCCATATCAATCATATTTCAGGCAGAAATTAACTTTATTCCTCTGAGAACTGAATTAAAAATCGGACTGATTTGTGGAGTGCACACCTTTTAACTTTTCTTGAAAATCAATAATCAATAACTACCTGTTGTGCTGGAAGACCTCAAAGCCATAGATGTCCAACAGGCCGATGACAGAGTAATTCTTATAGGAGTCGTCCTGTCAGAGACACAGAGGAAAACTCATATTTAATTATCTACATGAAAGGAATTAAGACATTACAGACATTTTATTTTAAAAAGAATAAAATGTGCATTATGATTAAATTAAACTTCACTTCAGGCTTTACAGACTGATTTTCTTTACGTGTAAATGCATGAAATTTAATTTAGATTTATTTATTTATTTCACAGACATGAAATCCATAGCAACAAGAAGTTATAATTATTATTATCATGATTTAATGTTGAGTTCTGTTCACGTTATGAACTTGTAAATGTCCACAAGGTGGCGCTGTGCTGTAACAGAATAAGCAGGAGAGACATGAACATGCTCTGCACTCACAGGAGTAAGTGAGTTGTGTGTGTGTGTGTGTGTGTGTGTGTGTGTGTGTGTACCTTGTATGCCAGTGAGGTGTTGATCTTGTTCACCAGCCAGGTGAAGGTGCGTCCGTACACGGCCTTGGACAAAGCATCTCGAGCTGACGACGCCTGCTCCAGGTTCAGAGGGCTCATCAGCTGAGGGAGACACACACACACACACACACACACACACACACACACACACACACACACACACAGAGTTCAGCAGGGGCAGTTATACGAGTGTGACACACACACACACACAGAGAGAGAGAGAGTAGAGCTTTGTCTTCACATGCTTATCACACACCGGCTCTACAATGACCGTGTGTATCCAAACCTACCTCCTCTCCCTTGGCGATTATCTTCTTGTGTGTGAGCGCCTCCGTCAGCACTGCTCCATTCACTCCTAACAACTGCAGAAACACAACAACATTAGCACACAAACAGCGGCAACGCAACGACCTCACGCCACTCGACAACCGTGACATCCTGGATACGGGATCAGCTGATCATGTCTGACATCAGGTGTAACTGAGAGACTGAAACTGTTTTGTAAACAAAAGCATGTACATGCTGATACTGTATGTTTATGTGTGTGGTATGCGCCTCAGTGTCATTCTGTCTATTCTATCACACACATTATCTCATATAGTGCTAGACACCCTCTTACTATTATATCATTATTTATTTTTTTTCTCTCTTATGAGATAAAAACTAGTCAAACTAGTTTTTATTGCTCCTGATTCAGAGATGCTTGATCAATAAGTTCACCTGTCCTGTTAGAGGAGTGTTTATGAAGCTGCTCGGTGCAGCGTCTTACCCTGGCCAGGTACTTTATCTGCGTGTCGGAGGTGATGCAGGCGTTTCCCTCCTCCCCGCCGTACTGCACGTTCCCCAGGTGGAGCACGCTGGCGATTATGTTCAACAGCTCCTGCGCGTAGAAAAAACACAGAGGGGCGAGGGAGTGGGAGTGAAAACACGGAGAGAGAGAGGGAGGGAGGTGAGAAAGACGGAGGAAGAAGGAGAGAGCAAAAGGTTAAGAGATGAGACTCTGCAGCACGATAAGAAGTTACTGCCGAGGCTTCATGGGCGGAAGATAAGGATGGCTTTGATTAAACTTAGCCTGGAGAATTGAACAGGATAGGAACACACACACACACACACACACACACACACACACACACACACACACACACACACACACACACACCTGCTCTTCACTGTGTAAGCAGTGTGAGATCTAAAAAGCTCTGGAAGTGAGCCCAGACTCATGAACATGTAGGACGACTCCCACGCTGAGCACAAATAAGTTCTCACCATATAACACACACACACACACACACACACACACACACACACACACACACAGTCTAACTAACACTTTCAAACACAAGCATCCACACTGCAGGACAGCAACAGAACCAGCCGCTCCCCCCTCAGGCACATGGAGAACTTTACTGTTCAGGGCCGTTGATAAACACAGTGGGGGTTGAAATGTTTTATTAAAAGATGATCTGTGATAAACTTTAACGTTTGTGTTTCAGGGAAACGGTAAGAGTGAACGAAGGAGGTGAAAATTGAGCTTCGAAAAGCTTCCACCTGCTCCGTCCACGTCATAGCAACACGCTGCCGCTCGTGTTTACGCCTCCCTCTCCGCTTCAGGTGAGAAAACAAACACGTCAGGGATAATTCACACGGCTCGGACTCGGCCCTCACCTCCACGTCGTCCTCGTTGAAGCCGATCACGCTCAGCGCTTTCCTCACCACCTTCCAGTCACTGCGGTCGTTGATGGAGCTCACTTTGGGACAGTTACCCTGTGAAACACACACACACACACACACACAAAAACACACACATTAACCACTGGTTAACAACCTAAAGCACGTTGAACATGCTCTTTATTTATTTACCAGCTAGTTTAACTTTTTATTCTCTTGCAAAGTCGTGAGCAAAATCAATAAAGTAGCTGACGTGTAAATTGGCGCTTACGTGCAAAGTAAACAGCCATTTGTATGTAACGTAAACACCTATTTTCACACACACACACACACATACACACAAGGTGTTTTTGGTCAGTAGCTGTGTGTGTGTGTGTGTGTGTGTGTGTGTGTGTGTGTGTGTGTGTGTGTGTGTGTGTGCACTGAAGGGAGGGTTCAGCTCGAGCCTTAAGGCAGATTTGCCCCCTGAGGACAGATCCTCTCTCTGCACTGAGATCCTATTAAACAGAACTCCCACTGGGACACACACAGTACAGACCAGACAGGAGAGAGAGAGAGAGAGAGAGAGAGAGAGAGAGAGTTTCCTGCAGTGTATGATTCATATTCATCCACAGGTTTTTCTTTATTGCTGCAGAAACGTCACTGAGACTCGACGATGAACTGGCATCGCTGCAGGATTTCCCATGAACAAACAGATATATTCAAATGCACATCTGAAATAAAACCACACCCAAACATTTACCACACACTGATACCAGTTCCTCCTCATGCAAATAAGATTAGTTCTGTCGAGTAATTCCAAAACTTAAACCAGCAACTTCTTCTTTTTCTAGCGCCTTTATTTGACGGACACCAGAGGAGAGGTGATATAAAGAACGAGCTAAAGACTGAGAAAGTCAAAACAGATCTGTCGTCATTTTTAACTCAGGACGCAGCAAAAATGTATTTGTCTTTTTTTTTATTCTGTTAATTCTATATTTGTAGGAGTGTACTGTGTTAGTGTTTTTAGTTTCATGTTTCCTGCCGTGGGACTGTGGATGTAAATCTGCATTTTTCCTACAATCTGGAAATCAATGAATCGTCTTCTCACTGCAGCTCTACTTCAGATAGTCCGATAAATACTGATAAATACTGATAAATACTGATAAATACTGATAAATACTTGCATCTCTTCGTAGACGCAGAAGTCAAAGTTCTGGATACTCACTTTGACCAGGTACTGGTACTGCTGGGGGTTCCTCTCCAGGCCCAGGCGTCTCAGCAGGTCTTCCTCCCCTCCCTCGATCAGCTGGTAGAAGATGTGGAAGTTCCTCTCGCCGTGGTTCTGGTGGACCACGCGGGACTTCTCCAGCAGGTAGTTGATGATGTGGCCTCCCACCGGGGCGCCCTGCCGACGGGACAAAGGCCAGAGGGGGAGAGGGGAGAAAGAGGAGGGAGAGGAGGAGTGGGTAAGGCTGGGGTACTGAGGAGGTGTTGCAGGGTTGATATCACATGCAGGTTCGACGTGGATTTTGTAGAACATAATAGGTTATAAGATACAGGGAGGAGGAGTGATGTGGGTGATTAAAACAACTTGAATTCGATTGTATTTGATAAAAAAACACAGATTTTCTTCTAGTTTAGTCTTTAACATGTCGAGGTAACAATATTTTTGGTTCTTGCAACAATCTGCCTCCCATCTCACGGAACATTTGTTGGACCGTGTTCACTCGTGCTAAAAGTAGCTGCCGGCGTAAATCACAGCGTCCCGCTCACCTTGAAGTCAAACTGAACGTCCATGTACTTGCCAAAGCGGCTTGAGTTGTCGTTACGCAACGTCTTGGCATTGCCGAAGGCCTGGAGAGAGGATAGAGAGGGATAAGGAGAGGAGAGAGAGAGAGAGAGAGGGAGGGAGGGAGAAGGAGGGAGAGAGAGGGAGAAATGATGATTGACAGATTATGGGGTGGAGAGATAACGAGGGAGCGGAGAGGATGAGTGTGATGAAGACAGGTGTCAGAATCCCTGCGGTGTTGGTCTAGGACAGTAGCACAGATTACAGGAAGTAGGGCGCTCACACACACACACACACAAACACACACACGTAAACACATCTGGAAAACATCTGGCCGAGACATGCCAGACATCAAAACAAGCACTTCAGTAAACTCCGTTCTCCAAACCAGCGACTGTCAAACAAACACAAACAACCACGGCTCTGAGACGTGTTCACGATGCCGCGTTCAACCAGCGTGGGTGAATGAAGCACATGTTCACAGACGACAGCTACTTGAGCTGAACGGCGCTGAAAACAAACAGATTGAGATTGTTTTGACAGATATTACGATTGTGATATGAATCAGGATTTTAGTATGTATAGAAAGTACGTAATCTATCGTCTGGAGAAAGTGATTTGTTTTTTGCAGCTCCTGCAATTTTGGATGTTGCAATTGGCCATATTGTGATTTGGATAATATTTCCACTGTAATAGAAACAGATATTTAACAGATAAATCAGTATTGATGATGAAAAACAGCTGATTTCTCTGGTCTTCTTCTTGTGTGCGTCACCGTCCATTAATCCCGACTCTACGCCTCGTCATCGAGCGGATGCTGTTTACGCTCAAAGATGCGACGGCACTTATGGACATTAGGAAGACAACCGTCTGCTCTAATGGAAAGATAATTAAACATTATTCATGACAGTGCGACATCCTTATAACAGCATCACTGATAATAGATTTCTCTCCGTCTCGTCAGCGCTTCATTTCAAACAGCGCTGACAGTTTGTTGTCTCGTTTCTACAAGAAGCAAATCAGCCACGTTATTTATCAAGAGGCGTCTCAGCATCATGATAAAGTCTGGATGGAGAAGCTCTCTCTCTCTCTCTCACCTCCAGCACGGGGTTGGACTGCAGCAGCCGGTCTTTGACGGTCTGCACCTGCTCGCTGGCCGGACAGGTGACGGCGTAGTACTGCAGGATCTTCTTGGACGCCTCCGTCTTCCCGGCTCCACTCTCCCCGGAGATCAGGATGCACTGGTCCTTCCTCTCCGTCCTCATGGAGCGGTACGAGTTGTCTGCCACGGCGTAGCTGGAGGAGGAGGAGTGAAGGGGGCGAGAGAGGTGATGAAGGCAGGTGGTCACAGTTACAGACGCTCGCAGGACAAACAGGAAGATATTTGATGTAAGAACATTTTACAGCAACGTTTATTAAAGTCAACCGTCCCTGTTAATACACCAGTAAATAAATAAATCAATAAACTAAAGTGGATTTGGACGTCTGGTGATGTAATGCAAGATGTGATTCTGAGTTTGAATATGATTTGAAGTAATGCTCAATATATAATCGATCAATAATGTGCTCGTCTTTAAAACTTATCGCCTTGAGGGAAGAACTTAACCTCTGTCTGTGCACATTAATGATAATCATTTGGTGTTTTGTGGTTTTTCACTTGCCAAGAGTTTTTTATGAGACAGGAAATAATTATTACGACTGTCGCTGTTAAAACTGTTAAATTTTAAGACCTGAAATATCGGCTCATGTATTTTCCACCGGCAGCTTTTAAATGACGGGGAACAGAGACGCCGTCAACATCAAACAACTGACAACAACAAATCCTGAGACAAATATCTGGTTCAGTTAAAGGGAAGAAAAAGTTAACATGAAATATTTATTAAAATATCAGAAACTTTTTTATGCTCAACACAATAACTGGAGGCGTGTAAAATGGAAATCATTGACACAAATCGATAGCAAAAATATTAGTGAAATTATTGTTTATCAGTCGTGGTGATGTTCACGAAAATAGCACTTTAATAAAGTTCTTGAAACTCGTGCGTCTGGAAAGTGGCGGCGTGTGAACATGGAAAGATTGTGGTCCACCAGTATAAATCACTGGGTCTGCGGAGGAATGCAGCCTGTTGTAGTTCTGCTCTCATCTGTCGGCCGTCCGCCGCTATCAGCACCGCTCTGTTGTTTCAGCCTGTTTGGACACATTTCTGACACCAGACTAATTGCTGGAAGATAAAAACAGCTGCGTCGTACTGTATGTGTGTGTGTGTGGAGTCTATGGGTGTGATATTAGGGAGGGCTCGGGGCGGGGGGGGGGTGGGGTCAGGTTCAGGTCAGAGGAATTCCCTCTCAAGGGAGGAAACTCTTGCCTGGTACTATCATTTGCTTACTTTTCTTTCCATCTCTCCCTCCCCTGTTTTCACTCCGCAGCCCTCCACCTCTCTTTGCCAAAGCACATCTTTCTTTCCAATCGGAGGGAGAGAAAACATTGGCCCTGCACTCAAGTGCTGAAGTGAAGGGGGGGGGGGTAAACTACCAGTGGAGAAAGAGTCAGTGAGAGACTCAGAAATCTTTCGATGACGCCGCTCTGAGTCTCTATAATGTGCCTGATTGTTCTGTAGCTGACCTGTGGGTCTGGGGGGATTTAACAGGGAATTCCCTGATCATTCCTGTGGCAACCTTTCCAACAAACACTCTGCCTCATGACCTGACGTCTGGGCGTCTGACTGAGAGGGACGGTCAGACCACGACAGCATTACGTAGCTAGTAGAAAAATGGTGCTTTGGTCACTTTTCACATATTCCCACAAAAACATACTCACAGTGACAACATTTAGAAAAATACAGGTGCAACAAATGACTCATAAAGCTTCAACAGACTCCTTATTTTTAGGTGTAGGAACAAACATGTTGTCCACTGTGAATGTTTCTCCAGCGGCAGGTTCTGCACGATGCTCGGAAAAAACCTAGATTTAGTTTTTATTCTGTTTGCTGGACTTCGTATGACGTCAACTGATCATTCTAAAAAGATTTGGGGCCTAAAACCTTTGCACACTAATATAGGTGAACAGACATGATTGTTTTTAATGACTCTGTGTGACGATGACGTTTTCTCCCGTTGACCGTCGTCTCTTTCATGACCTTTCAGTAAGTACTTTGACTCCGAGTGCCGGTTAGATGCCGGAAATGTAAAGTTAACGATCAGCTGAGCTGCGTACCGAGGGGTGAGGTTGGTGTACTTACATGTGCGGCGAGACCTCGTAGAAGTTGACCCCGCGGTATCGCTCCATGTGGTTCTTGGTGTAGATCTCCAGGTCTTTGTACGGGTTCACTGACACCAGCACTGAACCGATGTAAGTCTGATGGGAGGGGAAACATACAGTCACGTTACATGACGTTACTCACAATATCACACACAACTACACACTGTATCACCATCTTACTTGTCTACATCAGCTTCTATCTTTCTTTAGTAGATTTTAAGTGACAGAGGAACAAATAACTGTCTTTGTCTTCTATATATAATCCTGTAAAACACAGTATATAAAGTACAATCCTCATCAACCAGTTGTTAAATGAACAAACTTAAACAGACACACAGATGTGTTCATTATAGATAAGTATTAATTAATCAAAATGAATCATTTAAAGACGATGAATGCTAGCAGGGCTGAAACTAAGAATTATATTTATTATTCTTTAATTCAACATTTTCTTGATCAATCTGAATTAATTCTACAAAATTCAGATGTCTTGTTCTGTCTGAGCAACAGTCAGAAACCCAAAGATATTTACTTCACAGAAATATCAAATTCATAAATCCAGTAGAGATGAGACTCTAATATGTACACATGCCGTTAAGCCCCTCCCCTCCCTTCATGCACTCACATAGATGAGGCTCTCTTTGAAGCGCTTGCGCAGGTTCTCGATGAAGGAGGCCTCGCTGGTGTAGTTCTCCAGCAGGACAAAGTCCTGCACGCCCACCCGGTCTCTGGCTGTCAGGGCCGACTCCATCATAGCCCGCACCCCGTCACTAGCCACCACCTAGAGGAGAGGAGGAGGAGGAGGAGGACAGAGGGGGAGAGGATGGGGTTAGCGACTGAACGTAACAACATAACCCATGTAGTGTAACGCTTCATCAATCATACTCCTCGAAATTGGAGAAAAGGGGAGAAGGGAGGGAACGAAAGAACCACCAGACGGTCGACATGACGCACATAATCCATCCTCATTAGAGGAGAAGGAGCGAGCGAGCGAGCTACAGGAAACCAGCGATCTACATCAATAATCAGCTCCACGGCAACAGTGGAAGGAGTGTCGTCTAAGACCCCACCAGTACAAGACACAGGGAGGCAGGTAAAGGTACGCTTCAGGTGAAACAAAAATCTTCTTGTAAATGAAAAGTTGAAAAACAATTCTCAAGTCAATACACTTCACTTGTTCTGCCATCACTGCCTCACACGGTCTGGTATGACCCGAAGCTTATGGCGGCTAATGTTAGAGAAACTTTAAATAGATATCAACTATAACTGTACGACTGCCTTTGCAGCGCCTCTCTTCTTGTGCTGCCGTCACACTCTTGTGTTTCCATAATCATCACCTCTGGTCGCCCTCTAAAGGTCAGCTGAAGCGTTTCAATGATCCTTCGTTAATATTTGTTTGTTTTTAAATTCTATTTCAAATTTAAAGATAATATTCAAATGTCTTGTTTTGGCAACAGTGAAAAACCCAAACATATTACTTATTATTGTATAATATAATACAACAACTCATATCTTACCGTTTTGTACACATTTTTTATATTATTTATCTTATTTTATTAAAAATTATCTGTGTCTTGTGTTTTTTTTTTTTTAATGTTGCTTGTCTGACTTTTTTTCCTATGCACCAATTGACGAGTTAATTTCTAATTCTCAATCCTCACGCAGGAGAAACTGGGAGGAGAGAATGAATTAAATGAATTGTTTTGCATATTAAATTTACAATCATCATATCCTGTTTATTAACTAATCGACGAATCGTTTCAGTTCTGAACACAAGGCCAGATCGTGAGCTGTCAGCAGCTTTAATCCAAGAAACAGCTGCATCCTGGAAACAACATTTTTTTTTGTGGCAGAAACATTTTGTTTTGCACAAATAAATCTCAAAAGTTTCAGTAAGTCCTTCCTGTCCCACAAGCTCTCGTCACATCTTTCAGGACTTAAGAGAACATCCCAATTCCCAACTCGCAGCCACAATAGAGCGCATTCACACCGAAGCCAAGAAGCACAGTTTGAAGTCTAAAGTCCATTCACAGACCTCACATTCATTCAAACACATGCAACAAAACAAAGCAAAGATTTTCTGTTTGTACATCGTCCAAAGTTTTCTTTAAAGCAGCTCTCGGACTGATCTTACCACCTCTGAAAACTGACACGAAGCCAAGCCCAGATGTGGAGAGAGAAAACTTATCACTTTAACCAAAGTGCAAAAAGACCCCGCCCGGGTTATTTAAAAATATACGGTATACACTTTGTACAGGAAGTGAAGTGAAAGTGCAGCACTCACATGTTTGAGCTCATCGACGCGTTTGTCCAGGAAGCCGTTTTCTAAAATCGAGGCTTGAGTTTTGCGCATAAGATTTCGAATGTTTGCCACATCCATGTTTAAGACGCACTGAGCTGGACAGGACTATAACCAACACAACTTTTACTGGATGGTAGAGGCAGGGACCGACCACACACACACACACACACACACACACACAAAGTACAGCAGGTGTTGTTGTTGTTGTGTTATGCAGTACAGTAGTCTTCATCCCTCAGGAGGCCACAAAGATGAGATGGCGAAAGAAAGAGAGAGGAGAAATCTTGAGGGAGGAGAGGACTTATTAATTAGTGTTGTGTGAGACAAGAGGAACAAATACATGGGAGAGAGATGCGAGAGGAAGGAGGGAGATATTAAAGAGGAGATGATGGATGTCGGGTTATGACTCCTGTTTCCTGCTCCATCGCTCCATTTTTAAACTGAACTGGAAAGTTAACAATCCTCCCTGAAATTCCACACGGCAGCAGCTTCAACAACACGAAACAGAGCCCGTTAAATCACCGCGTCGCCCGTCTCCTCGCTGCAGAACGGACAACGGGCGCGTGCACAACATCTTGATCGGATTTCACACAAGTATGCATGAATATGTTTGATCCTGTGTTTCAAAGGAGAGCTGCAGCATCCCATGGTGCTTCACACATGGGGGGGTCCACGATACGACCCACTCCACAGCGAGTCCCTATGAACTGAAAACATTAGCCTGTTGTGTTGATGCACTTTCCTTTAACTGAGCCACCTCCACTCTACAGCTCTGCAAAGAGGCGAGTGGCCCGGCCGAGCAGAAGAAGCTCGCCTCTCCTCTTATGATCCGATGATGACTCAAGCTTTCATCGGTGCCCTGCTTTCACTTATTAACCCAGGTTGTAAAAATGTGTGTGTGTGTGTGTGTGCTCATACGTCCTCACAAGGACACAACAATGGCACAAATCCAAAGTCTGGACCATTTAATTTAATCTCTTTTGAGGCCCGAAGCTTTTACTTTTACATTTTTACTCACAAGTCCCTCATTAAAACGCCTCTGAATAGAATATGAGGTGTTGAATATTGGCATCGTTTTTTATGGCGCAGTGATTATAATCGCTGTAGGTTTCCGCAGCACCTGTGTGGCTTCGCTGATGTCTCGGTCTCAGACTATGATGAACGCAGCTTCAGGGCAAATCACACATCAAGAGGAGTGAGAAGTAGAGAGGGGAAAGGAAGATGACGACCTGACAGGAAGGTGAGTTTTGATCCTTAAAATGTACCTATATATGGGAGTTTTCACACACACACACACACACACACACACACACACACACACACACACACACACACACACACACACACACGAGGGATTTAAAAAGGAAAAAAATAAACTGCATGGATGTAAACCAGTGTTATTATCTGTATGCAAACACAACATTAGACACAACAGATATTCAATAATATCTAATATCACAATATTTCCTGCCATATACGATATTTTCCATAATTCTTTTTTTTTAAATAAAATATTATTGTCAACCAGCTCACTTGTGTTAGAGCTTTCTGGCTCAAACCATCATCAGTTAAAAGTAACTGACCTCCTTGTTAGAATAATAAGTGTTTGGCTGCACTGGAACACGTCAGCTGCTTTATTTCTGACCAATAAGCCGCTCGACAAGTCGCCGTTTGCTGTCGTATTAAACCGCACCACCGCACTTCATCTGAAGGGTTATAACTTTGAGGGAGAGAGAAGAAGCGTTTGGAAAGATTCTGCGTCAGTCTGGTAGAGAGAGAGAGAGAGAGAAAGTACTGGAGCTCGTACATGTGGTAACTCTATCCCAGGCGTCCCTGCTCCTCTCACCCCTGGACGTCATGATCTCTGGTGACCTATTGTTTCACACATCTCCTCAGAAAGCAAAGAAAACTGCAGCTGTGTGTGTGTGTGTGTGTGTGTGTGTGTGTGTGTGTGTGTGTGTGTGTATGTGACCAATACTCTTTGCTGTGACTTTCCTACGCTGCACTTTCTCACCTGTCAATCAAACAGTAAGGAGCGGCCTTCGGATCTGTTGACTTTGGATTTTCTGATAACAAACTTTCTGCTCTCGCGTGTTCAGGCTTCTCAGCCGATTCTGCTCATGCAACAAAAACAAAAAAAACAAAAAACCGTCCGGTTCTATTTCTTGATCCAAACACGCTGCTGTTGCTGCAGCTGGACACATACGAGACGTACGACTTCCTGTGCAGCAGAGAGATTCTTTTCCTGGGAAAGAATTACCAGAGAGCAAGTGTTTGTTAAAGGAATTCATCATCTGGGAGCAGGTTAAATCTCCGTGAGGAGGAGAAGAAACTCTGATTCTTTTACATTAAGGTGTCACGGTTTATTACAGAACCCTCCAAATATCATGGCGCCTGGGAGGAAAGAAACCAGAGACGTAATTCCTCACCTCTTCCCTCTCTACACGTTCTATCTCTCATTCACTTTTCTTCCTCGCTTCAGTCTCTTGACCTCCCCCCCCCTCCCCTTTCTCGCTCTCTCCATTACTTCATTGTTTTCCAATGCTGCTTTCACTGTTTGGCTTTCCTGCGTGTAACGCCGCACAAACCGGACCTCCACCCGGTCTCAGGAACACACCAAGTATGTGCCTGTACCCGGTTCCTACATGTCGTCATGTTTTTCCGAAACCCTGCTCAGCAAACAAGTCAGCGTGGAGCCAGGTTCGCGGGAGGGGAGACCTGGAGAGAGGACGGAGTCTCCCGCTACGACGTCTACGCCCTCGAGTGTGTGACTCAAAGGGAGAGTCTGAGAGCAGGTAGCAATAAACATTAAACTGATGTCCACCTCTCTCATCGTTCATCTGCTCCAACATGGACCAGCTCATCCACACTGACACAACAAAGTCCTGCAGAGATGACGACATGAGCATCATTTGAAATGTGGACCCCTCTCGTCGGGGGGTCCACCACTTTGGTACAGAATGAAATGGGATGCATCGTCATGAAATGTGGTGCAGACGTTCGCGGCCCCCTGGTGACCCCCCTGACTTTTCGCTTTTCACTCATCAAGTCAAAGTTTCAGTTCGTGCAATACTTTGGTTTATGACCAAATACCTGCAAAAACTTATTCCCATGAGCCTCAGCTGTACTTTGTATTTGGTGCTAATAGGCAAATGTTATGCCAACACACTGAACGGCCTCACAGAGCTCACAGAGCTACCAGCACTGCTGCAGACTCTCTACTTTAACTCTGAGGGATAGAAACATGTTTTTCTACTGAACAGAA
Organism: Seriola dumerili; assembly: GCF_002260705.1. NCBI lineage: Eukaryota > Metazoa > Chordata > Actinopteri > Carangiformes > Carangidae > Seriola > Seriola dumerili. The sequence goes on from NW_019175495.1 coordinate 564,357, forward strand.
GAAGAAGCTACATTTTTCAAAATCTTTTCACTCACTAAAATAAAGTCTAAACTTTCACAAATTATGATTTTAAGTCAGAAACCGTTTAAAGAGCAGACATTCGATGCCAGCTTGGGCCTCGGCAGTTTTTGAAACTGTGCTGTGGAAACATTTTGGTCAGTAGTGAAAAGCACTGAGGCTCTAACCTCAGCGTGTGTGCACACTGAGATCGTGTACTTGACGCTATTTAACTTTGCCTCATTTCAATCGTTGTTATCTTGAATCTCACTTCCTCTCCCTGTGTTTTCTTTGAACCAATTCTTCACATGTTTATTTTCCTCTCTCCTCCTTTCAGTCTCTCAGTTAGTCCAACGACAGATTGAAACGAGCGGCCACACCTGAGAGGAGAGGAGAACGGGGGGGAGCAGAGGGATTTGATCATCCAGCCGGCTGGTGAACAATAGCAGCTCTCTCCTTGACCTTTACATCGCCCCTGGGCGCACTCGCACAGCTCCGATGTCACGCTGTTTATGTAAACCTCATCTAACCTGCTGCTCTCAGTGCCCGGTGCGGTGCACGTGACGGGAGCTCGGGCGGTTAAAGGTGAGAGTTTTAAGACTGGATCGTCACATAACCTGCGTAAACCTCGACTGAGAGACAATTAATATTCATTGGTCAGTATCAAATACCGATCTAATCAATCAGCTTTACTGAACTCTACGGACGCCTGTCAACAGAGAGCATTCGTTTTCTGGGTAGTGTCATTAAAAAAAATCCTCGTGCAATCAACTTTTCTACACTCTAATTTTGCCGTTTGTCTCCATGGCAACTGTAATTAAAAGACAGCTGTGGATCCTGCAGGTTTTCCAATCAACTCCACTTGTATACTGATATTTTTTAGTCTGTTGAACTCTAGTATCATAGTGCTGGTAAATCTTTTTATATGCATTGTTTTACTTCATAACATTTTGAACCAAAATTAAAACAAAAATCCACAATTTTGATAATCAATCAATCATTTAAGTTATTTTTCAAGAATAAAATTAGAAAAATGTGTTGGTTCAAGCTTCTTAAGTGTCGGTAGGAAAAAAAAAAGAAATTGTAAATAAACTTTTTTGTCCCTTTAAAAACATCATTAATCCACCGACACTGTAAGGACCAACACAAAGTCTCACGTCAGGGTTCATAAAAATATTTTACCACTGTAAAATATGATTAATTTCCTTTTTGAGTGACACACGGCCACATGCAGCAGACCTACATGCAGTAGGATTCACAGAGCTAATAAACATATCGTGCTCCGGAGCGTTTAAACCAACTGGAGTTAAATATTTGTGCACGTAAAAGATCCCCGTCGAATATGCAGAGAGTGGAACGGAGGAGAGCAGCAGTCAGTTTTGTCATAGAGATGATTTGTTGTGATGAAAACCACGTGACTGAGGTGTGTGGTTCTGATGAAGCTGCTCGCAGATTGTTTTGCTCTTTTTTTTCTCTACATTTTTCCACAATGAATCAGTTCAGTCTGGCACAGATTTCCCTCCTTCCCTCGTCCGTTCTGCATGAGCTGGTAGAAAGAAAGGGGCATGAACTGAAGAAATACTGATTCAGTCTTGGGACATGAATGTTACCCGTGAGGTGGCTGATCGTGGTCTGTTTGATGGAACCACAGGTCAACCACAGGCTTCCTTAAACGAGGAAGTGGTCAGCAAAACATAACAGCTCACATCCATAGGTAACTTCCTGTCAAAATCTGATCACACTAGAATATATCTGAGCAGTGTTTACAGGATACAGCCTTACTGACATTTTGATTACGATTACCATGGAAACGCTCGTCCAGACTCAAGAGGAGCAGTCAGACAGGGGTGACGAGCTCGCTGAGGCTGCAGAGATCGACCCGCCCGCCTGAGGACATGTGGGCCGAAACATCACAGGCAGCGTGGAGTGTGTTTAGCGTCGGTCCCCCCGTCACTAAAAGACCCACGAAATTCACTACTTTCATGCATTCCAGTCATCTCTGGGCGTGGCGCTCTATAGCTTACCCTGAACTTTGATCTCCGTGGGGAAGGGGGGGGGGAGTGAAAAGACAACATCCCAACTGTGGACTCACATTTTTCTTGCTGCTATCATCTCATGTCATTGATCACAACCATTAAATAATAAAAGGGACAATTCGCCAACAGTAAAAAAGTAGATGCATCATCCGAAATATATTATTACAGTAGGTGTTATACATATATATATATATATATATACAGTATATAAAACACCTAAAAGTTCCTGTAAATACAAGCTGTGCTATTCTCATATTAAACAGATTTCATTCATCCATACTGGACCGGCAGCTGAGTTTCACCTATGACCAGCAGTTTAACTATAATAGCTCAACCATAAACCGACATGAATCCTTTACACTGCCACCTCTACTTCTAACCTTCAAATCACATATTAATCATTATGTATGAGACATTTATGAGTCAGTTAATCAGTCTGAAGGAATTTAGCAGCTCTGTAACCGACCCGATCCCAGTGATACTCTGTGGAGAGAAAGCTTTGAGGTGTTCAACTCTTTAGGTTTGTATTCCAGGTTCAATAAACCGGCTTCACTGAGCCATTCAGGAGCTTTTCACGTGTCACACTTCATTATAACTCAGTCGTGACGAGCTGTGGAGAGTGACGGCCTGAGGAGGGTGAGGCGAGCCCGACACAAACTACCTATCGAACTGAATTCAGATGCGCAGTGATGACAGCTGCTGCAGGAGTCTCGCAGTGCGTTGTACCGTCCTGACAAAAAGGTGTCAGTCCTCCTTCTCCCTCCTCCACACACACACACACACACACACACACACACACACACACACACACACACACACACA
>NW_019175495.1:567245-575268 GCF_002260705.1 Seriola dumerili
ACACACACACACACACACACACACACACAGACTGCTGTTAAAGGAGCAGAGGAAGCTCGTAAAGCTGATCAGATCCTTATGGATGCACATGCATGTGCCAGAATGTGGAGAGGGAGAGAGTTGTACACAAGTTCAACTGCTGAAGAATGACAACGCAGCGGCAGAGAGGATCCACCATCATCATCATCATCATCATCATCACTGAGACTTCAACACACACTTTTTTCATTAACACACTCACTCTTACTCTCCGTAAATGCCAAAGAATGCTGCCTGGCCACACAACACCACATGTGATTGCCTCGCCCCGGGGCGGTGAAAACACACACTCACTCACACACACACACACACACACACACACACACACACACACACACACAGCGATGAGGACACACCTACTCGGATATCAAATAGATGCAATTACAAATAGATGTAACATCAGTTTGACAAATACGGAGTCAAGGTGCAGACGGATGCTGAGATGAAGGAGATTAAAAACAGACGTGAGAGGTGAAGAAACCCACAACCTCTCTCTCTCTCTCTCTCTCTCACCTGCACGTCTTACCTGTGTCCTTGAAGTTCAAGAGCACGCCGTCAAGGCTTTTCAAACGCCCATTACTAATAAAGCAGCTCCTAAAAGTGTCCAATAAACTCCATCCCCCCACTTCAGCAGCCTGAGCGAGAGCAAATCCACCTCGCACGTAGCTCCTTACCTTTCACACTCTCCGGTGCAAACCTGCAGGAGAAGATTCATTCTTCACAAACACTAAAGCCATAAAAAAAAACAAACCCTGTCCTGATTCTCCACGTTCTGCAGGACAGACGTGAGGCTGGGTGTCTTACCAAAGGTCTGTACTTCATGGCTCCTGCCCTGCTCTCGACTGATCTGGACAGGGGTTTTTTTTTTTGGTTTTTTTTCCCCCCTTCGTTTCCACCGAGCCGATAGTCCAGCTATAAGAATATGGCCTCCAGCGCCGCGTCACGACCACTATTTAGCCGAGAGTTTGTTTTTAGAAGCTCTCCCCTCCGTCCTGAGAGCCAGCTGCCATAGCTTCTCCTCTTACTGCTGCTCACACACGCTTCACGCACACACCTCTCTCTCTCTCTCTCTCTCTCGCTCTCAACCACCCCTTCCACCCACTTTTCTTCTTCTGTCCCTCCTCCCTCTCTCCAGAGGAAATAGTCCCCATGTTGGGTGACACATAAAGCCCCCCACCCCCCCTTCCTTTACTCTCTCTCTGTGCCTTTTTTCCCTGTCGCCCTCTCCTTAATCCAACAAGCACTTTTAACTTTAAACTTACCATAGTTCCACTTTTCTCTCCCTTAAAAGAAGGGAGACGGTATAAGAGAAATAACTCATCACACACACACACACACACAAAAAGGATGAGAGAAGAAATGTGTCCTGATGCCAAAGGGGGTAAAGAGTGTGTGTGTGTGCATCCGAGCGTGGTTATGTGAAAAAGGGAAACTCTTAAGTAGTAAATGTACCATGAGCCAATAAGTAATCATCCGTCTGAGCCAAAACAGTTTCCTTTTCCTTCCCTCCTCCATCTTTTCCTCCTCCCTCGCTCCCTCTCTTCCCCTCTCTGAGATTTACAAGCTGAAGCAGAAACCAGACGAGCAGCCAACAGTCCCACTGTCATAAATACAGCTGCTGATGCTCACACACACACACACACACACACACACACACACACACACACACACCTACATATACAATGATGCACGCGTGCATGCACAAGGACTTTGCATCATTAGTGCAATATCATTACAGAGAGTGTAATTACTCCAGACCAGTGTTGCACGCACACACACACACACACACACACACACACACACACACACCTTCTCGCTGCAGATCAAAGGCCTCAGCAGTCTAATGCATCTGCTTGTTAACACTAATAAAAAGTGACATGTTACAGGCAATGGGCGTGTGTTCCTGAGAACAAAGAGGAAGACAAGTTTCCTCTACAGTCGCCGGATTAACACTCAGACATTAATAAAGGTTCGTATCGTGTCCACCTACTTCAGGTTTAGGACACGTGAGATATTAAAGTAGAGCAACAGTTTTAGGAAATACATTTATTTGCTTTCTTCACAAGAGTGAGATGAGGAGCTGAAGCTGGAGACGATTAGCTTAGCTTAGCTTAGCATAAACAATGGAAGCAGGAGGGGGAGAGTCAGTCCGATCTGATTCTGTCCAAAGACGAGTTGCAGTTGTGGTTGTCATGTGCTTTTGTATGGGACAGAGCCAGGCTAGCTGTTTATGCTACACTGAGCTAACCGCCTCTGCTTGCAGCTTGATATTTAACAGACAGTGGCATCAATCTTCTCATCCAATATGTGTCGAACTATTCATTTAATGTGTTTTCATTAAAATGCAAAAGAGAGATAGAAACACTGAAATAAAAAAAGCTAATTTATGGGAAGAAGGATGTATTTTTGGACAAAGTGGGTCATTCGGGTCTTTGGAGGAAGAGGCTACAAGCTGCTGCTTCAAAGGGCAGAGCAACAGCAGGAAAGCCGGGTTTTATAGGCCTCATTAGGGGCGACTTGCTCCTTCCTGAGGATCTAAAGAGAACAGGACCATAATGAAGTAGTGGCTGCGGGTCCTCTATGTGTCTAGGTCCGTCTCAGCCATCCTCAACTTCTGCCTCCACCAACCTGCAGAAGTCAGATGTTATACCAGTGCTGTGCCGAGTCCAGTAGAGATGAAACGGTATAAAACTTCAATATTACCCAGGTTTAAATAAACGCTGAGTTTGGTTTTGGACGACACAAAACAAACCCGTGAGACCGTCACAAAACATTATTTCACCACGGTAATCGACCACGGTTATAGTGATAATTCAAATGATTTAGCGTGATACCGGTCACTGTTTCATCTCTAGTGTCCAGTACGGTTTCTAATATGATAAAAAATAAAAGAAAGGAGCTGGAGGAGAAGTAAGAGCGAAGTTGGAAAATTTAATTCCTCCAAGCTGCCGTCACCGTTCCTCATTATCTCTATCTCCCTCAGTCGGCTCTGCAGCTCGCAGCGCTCAGGTGAAGTCTTGGCCAAGGTCAAACTTCTATTCACACTCCTCCATATTAGAAGAAAAAGATTGCTCAGTTTTAATTTACTATCATTATTATTATTATTATTATTATTATTGTCATTCACAGTGGATAGTTACAGCAGGAAAAAGCTTCAGTTTGCTCAGTCACAGACAAAGCAGGTGAAACTTCCTTCTCTTATCAAAAAGGGACAATACAGGGAGAACACACCCTGGGAAAACAACTGAACACACACACACACACACACACACACACACACACACACACACACACACACACACACACACACACACACACACACACACACACCTCCACACCGCCCTCTTCTGGCCGCCCCTCCACTAAATGAAACTAAATAAGGAGCTATTAAGTTTTTGCTGAGGCAGACATCAAAATGCCTGAAAATAACTCCTGAAAATAACTCCATCCTCGTCTCTCCCCCGCGTCCTCGAGCGGGGCGTGAAGAGAAAACACACACACACTTTCTACAGGGCACAGCGGTGTCTGTGTCAGATATCAACCTTCGTTTGATGCCCTCTTTCCTCTCAGCCGTCTCTCTCTCTTTCTCTCTCTCTTCATTGCCAGTATAATCAGAGCCCCTGCTGCAGGAATCTGAGTAATGTTTTCCAGACGATCTCTCTCTCCTTTCTGTGTGTGTGTGTGTGTGTGTGTGAGTGTGTGTGTGTGTGTGTGTCTCTCTCTCACCACAGTGTGAGAATACACCGGTCAGACAGCAGGAAACAGGCACAGATACAGGAGAAGATAGAGGGTCAGAGCTGTTTAACACCCAACATATCAACCACGTTCACCTGTTTATTCATGTGTGTTAATGTCTCTGTGCTGAAAGTGACTTTTGGCGAGTGAGCAGCAGACTGTAAAGGTGTGTGTGCCTCAGTGTGTGTTTCTGCAGGCTCATGCTGAGGCAGCATATTTGTGCCGAGCTGGAGGGAGGAGGGGCTGGATCTGACCACCAGTATCTCCCTCAGCTGTCAGACTTTAACCCTTTCTTATCCACTTTCTTATCCGAAATACTACCGTCAAAGCTCGACCTCCCTGAACTGGAATAGACACTGCATGGATTAGAACAGCATTCACCAGATTCAACATGCATATTATATATATATATATATACTGAAGAAAAATATAACCAAAAATCTGTGTTTCCCCCATTTTTCATGAGTTGAAATAAAAGATCAAAGACTTTTGCTAAGTAAAAAATGCACATCTGAAATCCACGTGTCAGTGCCTAATACATATATATATTTAATCAGGAATTCACACTGAGGTCAAGATCTCATTTACAAGTGAGACATGAGTACAGGAAAATAAAATAAATAACCAAAAAAAGTAACATTAATGGCAGAAATACAAATTTTGAGCAATTTAAATTAAACATTCAGATATGTATTCATACAAACAAGTGGACATGTGTGTATTTAAATGCATTAAGATACACAACCAGGTAGACAATAACTGCAAGTTAGAAAAGAGATTAAGTAAAATTAAGTAAATTTAAACTTATTTTTTTCAAAATAAGACTACACATCTTAAAGTGGCCTTTTATTGTGACCATCCCGATGCACACCAGGGCAATAATCATGCTGTGTAATCATCATCTTGGTGTGACACACCTGTCAGGTGGATGGATGAAACAATCATTAACACGGATTTAAACACATTTGTGAATAAAATTTGAGAGAAGAAAAAAAAAAAAAAACTTAGATCTTTAATTTCACCTCATGAAAAATGGGTTTGTGTTGCATTTATATATTTTAGTTCAGTATAAATTTACAACAACAGATTATCCTCTGCCTAATGACTCTCTGGCAGCTGATGCAGCATCTGCCTCTCCTCCCACACACTGCCTGACCGCCTTCGGCCTGCACACACATTAACTAAAGAGACACAATACACCGTATTCAATCTGTCCTTTATAACTCTGAGGCAACAAATGATATGATATAAAAGGCATAAAGCCATGGAAACAATGCAAACATTGTTTTATATCTGGCCATTTGGCCGTCGGAGGAGCTTTTCAACAACAGGACGTGGTGATAAATGTGTCAGAGCAGGTGCATCGAATTTGTTATTATATTTACATAGGAATGTGTTTTTTTTTTTTTTCAGTGCACGTCTGAGGTCACCGAGGGTTAATTACCACATATTCTATGGGCTTGTTTATATGTGTGTGTTAGGCCTTTAGAAGAAGCCAAAACTTTCCTATTGAAAGCACACACACACCACACACACCACACACACACACACACACACCAAATTAAACATTGTCTTGTTTTGTTTGAGGGAAGGGAAAATAAAAGCTCAAATCCCACTGACCACTTTCAGGCAAATGCATGTGACCTCGACTCCGTGGGAAATCAGAAATGGGAACTTGACTTTCGCCTCCTGCGCCCTCTCTCTCTCTCTCTCTCTCTCTCTCTCTCTCTCTCTTCTCCCCTCCCCTTAAATTCCTCTTTCCTCTTTCACTTCCTCTCCAGAAAAGTTTGTTCAGAATGATCTTGGATATATATAGAAATTTTCCGCTCCCCCTCCGTTGAAATAAGGCTTGGGAACATGCCGTCATGTAGCATCACGCCTCACTAATCAGTCATATTATGATTATTATTAGGAGCTAATACCAAACTGCACTGGTAAGGCTTGGCTCATCTGCATTAGTCAGTCCTCTCTTCTTGAAGCTTTAGCCACTGCAGCTAAAGACTGTGCAGTGTTGTAATGTTGTGTAATCCCTTCCTCTCTAACATCACCCCGTGCCATCTCGTCTTCGGCTCATTCATTCATCATATGGGCAGGAAACTACAATGCAATTAAACTAAAGAATGTCTGCAGCAGTTGCTCCGTGTAAACAAAAGACAACTGTTTCCGCACATGACCAAATATTGCTCGATAAGTTTGTGCCATGTGACGTGCCACACCCTAGGTGGACACGCTAATGTTAAATATGTTGAGTATGTTAAGTATGTTCTTTCTTCATTGAACAGATCGTCAGTCTAAAAATATGTGAAGCACAGATGCACAGAGGCATTTCGGAGAGAGAATCAGTATCTTCAGATAAAAAGCTGATTAAGTTGGATTGGTGCATTCCTAATGAACGTCACCAGCCAGTGTCGCACAACTTATTTAAGTCTCTTGAGTTTTTGAACATCAGTAGCACTATACAGCAGCGCTTTGTATCACACACACTAATCTAATCGAAAATGAGACCAAGTTATCACCAACATCACAGGAAGCTGGAGGGAGTTTTTTTTGTTGTATAAAAATGATAAAAAAGTTAAAGACAGTGAATACAACATGTGCTAAAAGAAATCCTGCCTTCAAACAGTTAAAATCAGTGAAACTCTCGTGTGAGCAGCTGTAGGTCAATCATTGCTTAGAGGCTTTTGGGATGAGCTCCACACCACTGCTGCACTGTTGCATCACACTGAGAACAGCCCTCATCATTCACTTTCAGCCTTTGCTAATGGTTTCATCAGACTGACAAATCCTAAGTGCTGAGGACACTGATATATGACATCAGCGATACAATATGGGATCAGTCCCTTGTTGCTAAATCGCACACAAAAAAACCCAAATTCATCTTAGCCGCAATCATTAGCCTGAATGAGAATAACAAAGTAAAGATAGGAAGTTTGGAAAAGTTTGCACAGAAAACGAATAAATAGATGTTTAGATTTGGTTTCACTGGTTAAACAGAAACAGTCCTGTACAGAAATATCAGACATACATATGGTCTCTATGATGACCGCACCCGTCTCCATTACAGTATCCCGAAGAATCACTTCACAGGCTCCGGTCCCGTTGGGCAGAGTTACGCTAGCAGCTGGCTCCCAACCAAAAGCAATATGTCCGCAGCTCTGAGCTGAGCTATAAGTTATGTTAAAGGAACATGGGGGAATCTGGCTTGTTGGTCATGTTAGCGGTTATGTGATGAGAGACTGACCAACCATCTATAAGAACACCCCGTCCCCGGTGGATCGTCGGCTTAAGGGCCTCGACGCCGGCGCGTAACCGTGTGAAATAAAGCATAAGAAGAAGTGGTGTCATCTACTCTACAATCCCCTGCTTGCGTGTCTTTCTCTGTTTATGTGTATTGTTACGTTCCAGCAGGCCTGGCTTTTCTTCCCGACACTGCGCAGGTCCTTCGACATTAACAGAGCCGCTCTTGTAAATCGGCGCTAACGCGAGTCGTTAAAATAGCTTCGACAATAAATATTACGTGAACTTTTTGGCCTCTCTTTGCTGTGTAGTACAACTGTCAGGACAAGAGCCAGAGGCGGATCAAACCTTAATCCGCTGGCTACAAATCAAGAGAAGAAGAAAAAAAAGAAAAATACAAAGTGCCCCTTTGAACCGTTAAATGCCTGTTTCAAGCTGCTGTAAATCTGCATGTTTCTCCCTCGACCTAAACACATTCACATTAAACAAGGTCTTGACATTAGCCAGACTGTCATGCCCTCACCTTTCACTTTCCCTCCCTCACACACTCTTCTTTCCCTTTTATCACTTTTTCAGTGCTCAAAATTTTCATTTACACACACACACACACACACACACTGAATAACGGGGCATAATACCAACTATTTAAAACAAAAGTCCTGCATCAGCCTTTAATGGAAATATCAGCAAATCCTCAGAGGGCTGCTTATCAATTATATTTAAAAAAATGTCAAAAAGGAAGGAAGGGAGGAGGAGGAGGAGGAGGAGGAGGAGGGGGGGGGATCTAAGATTGGCAAATGAGGCAAGAGACCAAAGAGAGTGAGACAAAAAAAAAAATGAAGAGAAAAAATAAATGGCAGCGAGCGCAGGGCGGCTGTGATGTCAGAGCAAAAGAATGTAAGCCATGTGGGCGGCGAACAAGTCTGGAAACAGACGAGAGGGCAGGAGAGAGAGAGAGAGAGAGAGAGAGAGAGGGAGAGAGAGAGAGAGAGACAGAGAGAGACAGAGAGAG
>NW_019175495.1:575312-634075 GCF_002260705.1 Seriola dumerili
GGGAGGGAGAGAGAGAGAAAGAGAGAGAGAGAGAGAGAGAGACAGAGAGAGACAGAGACAGAGACAGAGAGACAGAGAGAGAGAGGGAGACAGAGACAGAGAGAGAGACAGAGAGAGAGAGAGAGACAGAGAGAGAGAGGGAGACAGAGAGATACGATGAAAGAGAAGTATCAAAAAAGATAAAAAGAGGATGTGAGGAAGGAAGTTGGTGACATGGTAAAAGTGTGACAGCGAAAAGATATTAAGATATTAAATTAAAGTGAGTGTGTGTGTGTGTGTGTGTGTGTGTGTGTGTGTGTGTTCTCTGACATAACTCGCGGTCTGTCAGCTTATGGTGGCCCAGCACTATATTGACACAAGGGGTTTCCCAGGGGCCAAATACACTCAGTCAAACTGTTCCCGTTTCTCTCAACCTACTTAACGTGCCTCTCTTGATGCCCTCACCCCTGTGGGTTAAGTGAATCACCACAGCGTGTGTGTGTGTGTGTGAGTGTGTGTGTGTGTGTGTGTGTGTGTGTCCATGTGCACCAGACCATAGCAGAGTGCAGATGTTTCCACTGTGAACAGATGTGACACAGAGAGACATGAGAGTAAAGCAACAGGCTTGAAATCAAGTAAATAAGTGAAATCGAGTCGTAGTTTTTGTTCAGTTCACAAACACACACACACACCAAATATGGAGACACTCCCTGTCCTTCACACACACACACACACACACACACACACACACACACTTTTCCACTGTGGCAGCACTTTGGTCGTGCAGGCATTTCCTAAAGAGTCTAGCATCTTCCATAAAGCCACGATCCTCGGCTGAACTGAGAGCGGCTTGAATCAGACGAGGTTTTTCTCTGTGCGGATGAATGGAGGTCGGCCGTGCGTCCATTCACTGCTTCTTCTACGCAACTGTTACACTCATAATAAGCTCTGACATGAGGATGACGACACTCTAACTCGACGCTCTAAATTAACACCTTATTTTATACTGGGGGGGGGGCTGTGTTGAGGATTTATTTTTAAATGGGTAAAATTTACAAAAATCAAACACTGAAATCTGTTGTATTCAAAAGCTTTCAGAGCTTTTGTTGTGTCATTACAAATCAGGTGCTTACTGTTTACTTTAATTGTGATTAGAGCTCACCTGTGGCAAACTTAATTGATTAGACATAGTTTAGAAAGGCACACACCTGTGTATATACAGTATCATAAAAAGGTCCAACAATTCAGGCTGCATGTCAGGACAAAAATCAAACCATGAAGTCCAAGAACTTATTAAGTATTTTCTTAAATTAATAAAAATAAAGTTGTTCTTAAGAAAACTCTACGTCAGATTCATGGCCGTGTTCTTAAACCGCAGATTTGTGCGCACCTGTGTTCTTAGATTGATGAATGCCACCCTCCTCGTAAACTGAAAGCGTGTGCCAGTTGGCCCCAATTAGCAAATAAAACGCCCGAAAATTACGCTAAAAAGTGCATGAGACTGAGAGGGTCGTGTGCAGACACAGACAGAAGTCACAGAGAGATACCGTAAGGGAAAATCTAAAGACGAAGCCCAACGTCCTGGTACAAAACAGTACAAACAGAAAACTTATATTTTACATCAACTACGTCGTCTGTTTTCTAATGATAAGTCTAAACCATAAACTAACACAACATCATGTCTTTATTTTCATGTGTTAATGTTAGGAAATGAAAGTAAACGCAGACACACACTCTGCTCTCTCACTGTCATCAGGGCAGGTGGCGACTTGCCGAGGGAAGGAACTCAAAGCGTTGGGAACATTCTGCCTCTCCCACCCCCATCCCTCCCGTTTCCACCTACAGTGCACGTCTTCCCTGCTGCTGCCTCTACTCTCTCTCTCTCTCTCTCTCTCCCTCTCTCTCTCGTCCTTCATCGCCTCTCTGTCCATTCATCTCCACCTGTCTCTAACTCTATCACTTTTCCTTCCTCTGCTCTTTCTACTCTCCCTTTTCCAGCCCTCTTTATCTTCCCTTCCACATCTCTCCTCCTGCCCTATGGACCGAGGGCCTCTTGGTCTTATTTTATCCACAGCAGGCCTTATATGGAGAGGAGCTTTGGCTGTAGGTTAAAACAATGGTGGCCTGCCTGCACCCTGCCGCCCTGCCCGTGATACAGACCACCACAATAGACTCACACAGGCTTATTACAGCGATGCCAGTGACCAGTCTGAACCTTTAACAGCTGATATTGGGTCTAATAAACTATATGCCTTTCAATTCAACTAGTTAAATAACCAAAAAAGTGCTTTTACTATAATAGAGCTTGGATATTCTCCGGTCAGTCAGTGTATTGTGACAAATATATAATGAAAGAGAGGATAAGACTTTAGCTAATAAACATTCATCCTGCCTTAAGAACCTGCTGACAGCCCGAAAAGACATGAAATAATCTGGCTCAGTGGAGGTTTATTGTCTCGTAATGGTCTAAAGGCTATTTTACAACCTCTCTAACATCAATAAAATGATCTTATTATATGAAATATATCTGTTTTCTGTCATTTCAAATTAAAAGTTGGGATATTTCCCTTAAAAGAAAAAAGAAGCATATAAACACTTGCAAGTACTCCCTCCACCTCTTCCTCGTCCTTCCTTTTACACTAAGTAGTTGAACGAATGACAGACGTACGGTGGCCCCTGAGAGCTCAGTGCACTGCAACTAAAGACGACACATGCAAATAAACACAAACAAATGAAGAAAACATCTTAATCAATTTGACAAGAACACATGTGTAACATTTAGATAAAAACAAGCTGCAAACTGAAATAACTCGACCAAAACACAGAAACGAGCCGCGAACACATGAGAGGAAGTCTAAATGCTGCACATGTCTTGTCAAATTAATGAAGAAGTTTCCTTCATTTGCTTGTGTTTTGTCTTTTTGAATGTGTTTTTCTTTTGCCGCAGACCAATGAGCTTTCACGGCCGGCGTGCAGACAACAATGTGCGGCCACGATTGTTTGGAATGCACAAAGTAAATAAGGAAGTGTTTCATCAGAAATGACTGACTAAGACATTCGGGGGTCCCATCAACACACACCCAAGCCCACAGTTATTGAACAACATTAAAACAGCTTGAACTAATTTCCAAACGGTGAATTTCCTGTTTACTCCCTTCACTTCCTCTTTACTGATTAGACATTAATAACGGCTGAGCCCTGCGACAAAACAAAACAAGACCGTTTCAACAAACACACACACTATTTTAAATACTTTGCATTACTTCTGTTTCCTCTTATGTCATTTTTTTTATTTCCCTTTCCTCCCACCCATTTACTCTATTCTTCTGTCCTTGGGGGCGTTAATCTGTAGTTGAGATAACATGCAGCAGCTATGCTCCTTCAACGAAGAAGAGGGGGGTGTACACCTGCACACACAGAGTCATATAAGTTCAGCTGTCTATACACAGAGCAGGCTGGGTGGAACATATGCTGGTTAGAGAGGATGGGAGGGGAGGTGAGGCCTTTTTTGCTGGAAAGATGGAAACACGTGAAAAAGAAAGTCAAAAGATTTGCAAAGGAAATGTGACAGTTTGGAAAGATGGCTCCTGAGAGGCCATCAGTTTCTTATTAAAGAGCTGTTGACATGTCAGCATCCACCTACATTAAACCTGACAAATGGACGGGAATTTATACGCGAACTGCTTGAACCCTGAGAGGAATTTCTGGAGGGGAAAAAAAAAAAAAACACAACAGGATCGCTCAGCAATTTGGTCGCACACACACTTCATTGCAACATCTCAGGAATCTTGTCCTTAGAGATTTATTACCAAGGTTTGGATGTACGCAACTGCTCTGAAGGAATGAACACACACACACACACACACACACACACACACACACACACACACACACACACACACACACACACACACACACACACACACAATGTTGCATGCTGCAGCTTCTAGTGAAACAAAATCTGTGTCTGGAACCAGAAAAAATGACCCTGCAGCCAATTACCCATTATTGTTCAGGATGTTAGTCAGCCAGCAATGACCAGACAGCTACACGTCCCTACACATACACACATACACACATACACACATACACACCACACTCCCAGCCATCTCCCCATGATGTCATGATGGTACAGAGGCCTGCAGATAATGCCAACCCTCCTCAAATGCAAGAAAGGATATCCTCCTGTGAATTTGAAGTCATAAAGTTGTTAAAGTGTGATTAACACTGTGTAGATAAATGGTCGGATAAACAAGTTTACATTACCGGTAAAATTATACACAATGACGCTGATGAGTAAGCACAGAAATTCAGTGAAACAACTTCTTAAGAATGTCCTCTGATGTTCACACCAGTGCCACACCCGCAACTATTTAATCCCACAGGGGAGAGATGTAAATGAACAGTTGTTCCAGCAGGAGATTCCTCCACGCACACACACACACACACACACACACACACACACACACAAACACTTTAACTCCATCTAAACCACTTTTCATAGTCAGACTAGGCAGGGCCGTTGGGGTATGTTAGATAGTAAGCTTTGATTATTTGTGTTTGTCGAGGAGGTATGTGGTTCACAGCTGTGCAGAGCATAAAAATACATTAATTAAGAAACAGCTGGGGAATCCTGGTCGGCTGCCGGTTGAACGTGCTGACCATGTACATTATTCCCGGCCGAATAACAGGTCTGCTTTTTATTTACCAGTAAACACGACTAAACATCTGCAGCTACGCTAGCAGCTCTGTGAGGCTGTACGCAGCCACAGCTGTGCTCTGTCCTAAATGCTGAAATCAGCATGCTACAGTTCACCATGACAACGCTAATATGCTGAGGTTAAGCAGGTATAATGTTTACCATGTTCACATAATAGTGAAGCATGTTATGAAGAAAATCATGAAGAGTCAACCTCTGAGGACCATGAATGTCTGAACAAAATTTCATGGCAATCCATGAGAGAGTTTTAAACAAGACAACATAAAACAAGTTTATCAACTATAGACACATGAGAGCCACTTGAAACTGTAAAAATCAAGGCCTTTAACATTTAATTTATGAATTTATGAAGCTTTTTTAAAACCTGAGATAAGACAGGAGACTGATTATGTTTTAAAACTTGAGGAAACCCTGTGAGGCTTTTACCTCCAGAGCTGGACCTGCAGCCGTGGAAAAGATTGTAAAACAGGTGAACATTAAACTCCTGACCCAGATCGTGAAGCCACGTGGTTTTCACAGGAGGGTAACGCAACATAAAAACAGGCACAAGTGAGACAAAGAGTGGTCTGATAAGGACTTCACATGGCACCATGACAGTCTCTCTAGTCTGGGGTGTGGCCCTGCTTTACACCAAATGGATGCTGGGATACACATCAGCTTTTTTTATATCAATGAACAGGTGAAGAATTAAAGATTGAACGAATGACTATTATCAATATCAGACATCAGAAACCAGTATCAGCCTTATTTGTACCAGCCTTTCTAATCTCATTCATCAGCTGTGTTTACATTCCTTCAGACTCTATAGGCTGCTCTCTTTCTTTCTTCCTTCCTTTCTTTCTTTGTGCTGGTAATTGTTAATGCTTTCATGCCACATTTAGTTCTACTTTTCTCAACCTCATGACACCGATCCAAATCATTTCCACACTTCTTTTTCTGCCATTTCACACGTTCTACCTCCTCCTCCTCCTCTTTCTCCTCCTCTTTCTCTTTCTCCTCCTCTTTCTCCTCCTCTCAATCCCTCTCTCTCCAGGTCCAAGGCCACACCTGCCTGCACTGTGCTGACATTATTATCAAAGCTCCATGGAAAGACTTGGTTAAAGGTTAATGAAAGGTATTGAGTGAGAGGAAGCCTTCATAGTCTTAACCAAGGACACACAGACACACACACAGACACACACACACACACACACACACAGTTTCTTTCCACTCAGTTACACTGCTCATTTAGAGAACGCCTGTTGTATTGCAGGAGGATTACTTGGCATCCAATGTGCCCTATTTTAAAAACTTGATTCGTCATCTTTGTGGAATAAGAACAATTTGAATCATGATGAAAATAAATGTTTTGCTATTGACTAAATCCATTTATTTCAATGAAATTGAATCAGTGGGTTCACTATTTGCAAAGAATATAGCCAGACATCTAGACAGTGCGAACCTTTAGCTAATGTAACGTGCTAGCTGTGTAGCGCCAGTCCTCTTTTATTTAATCCTATTTAGATAGAGCATAAATTGTCTACAAAAGAATCATGTTTTGTTGACAGTTATTGGATGGAAAAGTATAAATAACGTCTCTTGAATAAACTGTGAGCTACGTCCTGTTAGCATCCCCAGCCAGCTAGCGTGCAAACTGTTGGCAAGCTAGCTAACTCAGAGCTTTTCCCCCTCTTTTTAGTTTTTATTGAATGAACTGATGTTCAATCTTGAGGATAAAATGGAGTAAACAGATCAGTACAGAAAAATGATGCATGTTCTCGGGATAAACTGTGTGAGCTATGTCCTGTTAGCATCCAAGCTAACTAGCGTGCAAACTGTTGGCATGCTAGCTAACTCAGAGCTTTCCCCCGTATTCAATGAATTGATTTTCAAACCTGAGAACAAAATGTAGGAAACAACAGAAAAAAAAATCACTGATTAGCACTAGCATGTTCTCAGCTAGCTAGCATGTTAATGGTTAGCTCACCAGATACAGCAGCTTATCAGCTAGCACTGCCTGTAACCTTCACCAAGCCCCTAGAGCTGCCTGTTTCTCAAATTATTTTGCTATACACAAGACAACAATGTTAGTTATTAATATATATATGTATTAGTCACCCACAGGCTAAAATAAACTGTGTTTAAATGGACTTTAAATGAAGCCATGAGGCTTCTGTGCTGTTTATCAGTCCAGCTCTTTCTTTCCCATGTCTCTTCCAGTCACCAGATTCCAGTTTCTCATGATACAGGCATGCCTCATTCTTTCCACCTTCTTCTCGCTTTTTCAAATTCAACACATCTAACTTGAATGAGAGATAAAACCTCAGCTAAAAGTGGTAAAACTGGAGCTTATCTGAGCCGAAAACGGGTTTGTGGAGGATAAAGAAGAAGAGAATTTATTTGGTGATTATTTCTGTCTGAGTAGGAGTGGCTTTAAAATGTTCCAGTGTGCTCCAGAGTCCTGCATCGATCCAGCACAAACACACACACACATACACATACACACACACACACACACACACAAACACACACACACAATCACAACATGTGCATCCTTGTTTCAGCAAACCCTGAGATTTGCCTTTGGTGTCACATCTCAACAAACACAGAGTGGGTGGGTGTGTCTCAACTCTCACGGTATAGTTTGGAAGCAGCTGGAAAAATCATAGGTACGAACACGGGACAGGAGCTGACATAATTACAGGTATGACTCGGTACAGGATCCAGAGGGCTCAGGTCAGTTTGTCATGATTACAAGGATGAGCGGGGAGGGAGGAGTGATCATAACAAGATGCTGAACAGGTGAAGGGCATGTTGGGATTGTCTACGCAGTCTACCTTGCAGACTATGGGAGTAAAGGGGGGGTTGTAATCCTCTGACCACCTACCTTCTCCATGTGTGGGAAGCAGGGCTGGAATACAATGACTCACATTAATAGGTATTCAAATAAACATCACAGTCTATTATTGTACATGGATTATTTTTGTGACTAACGTGGGGATAAGTGCTTGAGTAACATCTAATAGGTTTCTAGAAAAAAAAAAAGGGGTTTGCGGCTCCAATGTCCCGGTATAATATCCAAAAATGTTACAACAGGATTAAAACAAAGCCGTTCAACAGAAATATCTCTAAAACAGAACCAAACCACACACAAACACCCACGCAGCTCCTCTGCCTCTGGCCTGGCAGTTTACACACAGAAGATGTGCAGGAGCAGATGAAACAGGATTACCTGTAGTTATCTCGTATTATCTGGTTAATCTGAGAGATGGTGTGCAGGTGAGGGTGTGTGACAGTGTAGAACAGAACAGGATTAGGAAAGCGAGCTAGTCAGCACTGCTGCAGGTAAACATGAATGAGCACTTCTGTCCTCAGCTGACACCAGCGTCATCCTGCCAGACTAAAATATGGGACGAACAAACTCAGGAGCTGGACTGAAACATTCCTTCAAGCTCTGAGTTCTTTTAATATATTGCCAAATATAAACACAGTTATCACTTAAAGAAACCACATGAATGAATCCATGTATGTTAATGTCTTGAGTGTGTTGGTTAAATCCCTGCGGCTGCTTTGTTTCTCTTGCATGTTTGTGTTCCACTCCGCTGACTTTAAAGACTTTGTTTTAGATTTATGTGTTCCTTTAATCCAGTTTCATCAAGTCAATGGTACTTGAGCTGAAAGGAATCTAAACCAAAGCCAACAAAATGAAAAAAAAAAAAAAAAACTGTACTACTATATTAACTCTTTCTGAAGCTTTTGTCATGAGTGTTCATATTCAAGTCATTTGAGGACTTCCCATCTCACAGCAGCTACACTGCATGTACAAAAATGGCAGTGAAGCTGGCGTGGATTTTGACTCATTTCCAGGGTGGTTTCCAGTCCCACAGCAGTCAAGGCTGCAGCGCTGAGGAGAAGCAGGACTCAGTCACTCACATTTATTCCCAGCAGGGCGGGGCCGGCTCTACCGCTGTGCTAGCTTTGGGATGTGGGAAAGAATCGCATGGAAAAGCTAAAGCAGCTGCCCACAGCAGCAGGCTAAAACTAACCAGGAACACACACACACACACACACACACGTATACTGTACATACACACCCTCCAAGACTGTGAGTCGTCAGCATACAGGTAACACATATTCTGACGCACAGCCAGACACGTACCCTCATTACTTCCATTCTGCTACATCCTCTTTCTCCCTCAAAAAAAAAAAGTGTTTCTGTATAATTTCCAACACACTCTGAGGCACTTAAAGCTGCTCTGGGCAAGAGCCTTACGGAAAAACACATAAATTGCAAAGAGGTGCTGCAACGGTGAGAGAGTAATGCTCACTACTTGAGATGCCGCACATTAATCCAGATTAATATACATTTAAACTGCCGTTTCAAACCACTTTAGGTCTCAGGTCTTCCCCTCTGAACGACAGAAAAGCTTCAGCTCTTCTAACTCCCGCACCTTTCGCTGTTCATACATAATTTACTCACTTACTCACTCATCTTTTAGTTTACACACTTGAACCAGCACTAATTTCTCTCAGGATTTCCACTACAACTGACACTTCCAGCTCAATTCATCAATTATGACTCGACTTCAATCAGTTCGTCTGTTTTCTGTTGCTTAACCAAGCTCGGGTCGCGGTGGCAGGACGTTATGCAAGGTAGTTTTCCAGCTCCTCCTGGGGGATCCAGAGGCGTTCCCAGGCCAGATGAGATAAATAACCTCTTCAGTGTGTTCTGGGTCTACCTCAAAGCCTCCTACCAGTTCGACGCGCCTGGAAGACCTCCAATGGAAGTCGCCCAGGTGCCACATCAACCGTTTACCATTAAGCAGCAGCAGCTCTACTCCGAGCTCCCTCCAGATGTCCTTACCCTCTCTCTAAGACCGAGCCCAGCCACCCTGCGGAGGAAACTCATTTCAGCTGCCTGTATCTTATTCTTTCAGTCACTACGCAGAGCTCATGACCACAGGTGAGGGTTGAAACAAAGATCGACCGGTAAATCAAGAGCTTTGCCTTCTTGCTCAGCGCCCTCTTCACCACAACGGTCTGGTACAACTCCCCACTCTGCTGCTGACCCTGCACTTATCCGCCCTGTCAGTCTCCAGACCCAATTGGAGATGTGAGTTAATATAAGCTTCAGAAAGGTGGATGCACACCGATTCACAAAATGATGAGTGAGCCGATTTAATCTAAACCTCCAGCACTAGATATCTGCTTATAGGCAAACAGGCTCTAATGTAAACGTTGCCTCTCATCCTATATCCGTTTCTCTCTGTCTCCGACTGTCTGTCTGGCGAAGCCTAGAATCAATAACCATCGCCATCCAGTGTCTCCAACACGTTCCCATCTCAAAGTCTGACTCAACTTCCCACTTACTCACAGTCTGTATCAGCAGTAGTCATCATCTAAACAACCTCCCACGCACACCACCAACCCTAATTTTAGCCACTCAATTTAATTATCACTTAACCCGATCTTTGATCTGTATCTCAGTCTTATTCCTTAGTTTTCCAGAGGATACATCATCTTACGGACACTGGTCTTTTGTTAAATATCAAATATTATCCTGTTTGTGTCATTACCCATGACGACAGCTAGGGAGGAATTCAGTGTATTTAATAATACGTACAACAAATGGCATAGAAACTTTTATAATGTCAAATATAAGCGTCCTTTCCAATGGTGCTTTACAACAACAAATTCACACACTCAAACTAGAGCATGATAAATGTCAAATCTGACAATCTTAAATATCCGCTATCACCAGCTTCAGACGATAAAATCTGATGTGGCCCTCAGTCACCCATGCTGCCAAACCCTTCCATGTCTTAAGAAATGAGTACAAAGGCCATAAATACACTTGGAGCTGGAAACTGCTGTTGCATTAAGACCTTATCAGTCCTCTGCCTGGCTTAGTCTAGTTTGATATCTGTGCTTAATGTTATCAGAGCAACATGTCCAAAACCCGGGCCTCAGCTCAATGCTTGGGTTCACACTGTAGTCACAGATGCCAGATATTAAACAAGGCATGTCTGGCTTAATGTGTATGACATGGAACAGCTGTATAACCCATCAGTGAACTTATACATGGAGTTGTGCAAGTTAGTGGTTCAGTTTATCTTTCCTCCTATTTCTTCTTCCATTAAAAGGTAACTTACGTAGCATCTTAAAAGGAATAGTTCAACATTTTGGGAAATACACTTATTTTTGGCAGCAGGCAGCTAGCTTAGCTTAGCATAAAGACTGGAATCTGGGGGAAACAGCTAGCTTGGCTCTATCCAAAGCAAACAAAATAAACCTATCAGCATCTCTAAAGCTCATTAATTAACACAATCTTGTTTGTTAATGCTGTGAAAAAAACAAGCTAAGCTCACAAGCAAATAAGCATATTTCCTAAAATATCAAACTATCCCTAAAACACCTATAAACAATACCCATAGTATGCTAGCAACATCACAATGAACAAGACCATAAGTAGCACAAAATGAATGAATGAACGGATTTGCTAAAGCTAAACTTTTCTGCTAACGCTAAAGCTTCCAGCATCTACATCAATGGTCGATGAAAATTCCTGATTACTAAAACAACTACGTCCAAATCCCAACCCCCCCTGCATGCAGATGGCCCAATCAAACAGGGGGAGTCACCTGACAAGTTCATGATCCCTCACTGGCTTCCCACCCACGAGCCCTGCCAGTGTTTTGCCCATTTCTTTCATTTGTATGTGGTGTAAACCTGAGAATGACGACTGTATGTGTAGCAGCCATGCCATTTGTTGATGTCCTCCAGTTTGATATGACGGGTTCACACGCAAAAGGTCATGAAAGTGGAAATAAATCCCCTGCTAAGCAGTTCCTATAACACAGTTCAAGAACGTAAGTGTGTGAGTGCCCTTCCTGCTGTAGAGGTGATGGTGGAGGTCTGGCTAACAGCCAGGCTGTCAGGTGTATCCTATGGGTTCCTCCCAGGATCCGCCCGACATGTAACTGAGAGACTACGTGACCAGGAAAACCTTCACCCTGTCAACAGCAGTTCCTATATGCATCAAAATAAAGAGCTGTGGTTCTCATAGTGAGGTCCACGGAGGGAGTTCTAGGGGTCCAGCATTTTCACAATAATGCATTTTATTAGTTCACTACTTCTACATGTTCATACTCCTTGAACTATGGAGTCGTAAAGATAGGAATCTGCCATGAAGGAATCTACTAACTACAATAACAATGGGGGCAAAGTCAGACTGGTATTTGATCAGATAAATAGTCAAACAAAGCAAAGCAAGCACAATAAATCGACTCGCCACCTCAAATAAAATGAAAATGTTCATAATGCTCATAAGTCTTAGTACTTGCTCATGCTAACATCATCTGAAAATATCTAAAATAGATTTAAAAGCATTTCCCTTTTTGTTTTATTTATTTGAAAATAGGTATACAGAGCCAAAGGGCGAAATGCCTCACCATGTCGAGGCAGGCAGACATTTAGGGTAAAAGCTCATTCTAATCCCAAATTACCCAACACCACTCTGGCCACGACTCTGTCACGGCCACGAACCAGAAATATCATCAAAAAAACACAGGCCATCAAGATTAAAAAAAGCCTGAAGCGCAGCACTCGGGAATAAATCTGCCTTTAAGCATCTGCACCACATCGCTCCAATGGAAACAAGCAGCAGCTAAATGAATCTCACCAGGGAGAACACAACACATGGATCTGCTATGGAAAAAACTATTGACAGCAGTGCATTGATGTGCGTTTGTTGGATAACGCTGCAGGCTATGCGTGCTACACTTTACACAGAGCAACGCAGCTGTCTGTGCTACTCTGCAGCCCATGCTTCAAAGCCAATCATCTCCAACAACAAGCTGTCATTTAGAGGAGCTTAACCCAAACTTGCAGCAGAGTGACAGGCAGCTGCAGCGAACGCTAGGAGGTCCTGCCCTCCAGGTGACCCTGAAGCAACAGGTCGGCTGCTCTAAGAAGCTTTGACCCCTGAGGAGTATCCCCGCCTACGCTGGCTCATTCCTTCACACTTCTCTCTTCATGGTTTCAATCTCCATGTGCATCTTCCTAATGTACAGTGCAGTTTCCTCCCCTGCCGGGCGGGTAATCTCCCTTGCTCGTTATCAGTAGGTTATAAACTTTTTCTCAGAGGAGAAAAGATAATGACGAGTTAAATTATTCCAATTTCTCCATATGTCAGCCCTGTGATAGACTCACGACCTGTCCAGGATGTACTCAGCCCCCGTCCAATGTCACCTGGGATTGGCTCTAACATCCACACCACCACCCTCGAAGGATGAGCGGTATAGCTAATGGATGGATGGAGTGTATTCTATCAGTTACACATCAATATTAATCATTTTTATTTAAAATCATTAATCAGATAGAATTTTTGTTGCCCCTTTGTTTTGGTATTAACGGGTTGCATAGTCTGCCAGGTGCTTCCCTTGTGTTCGCCTCATTTACAAACCACACACACACACATTAACAGGTGGACAGGCTTGTTGACAAAACCTTCGTCAGCCACAGAGAGAGTTTCTCGGCTAAAGCCGGACAGCTGGCAGCTTTGCACAGGGTCTGTCAAAAGTTGAGATAAGTAAAACTGGATTTACCTGCAGCTATCATGTTTATGGTTGATATGCCTTTGATGGATATTATTAAGAACTATTCATCTGCCACAACAACACTGATGATGGTTAATGTTGCATTTATAAACACCAAATGCCCCCCCCCCCCCCCCGCTGACAGGCACAAATCTATCAACTTTACAGCAGTTTGTTGTGCTCACAGGTGCGATAGACTGCGAGATTAGCTATTTAGTGAACTGTCTTAATCTGTGTCTGTCTGGCGTCCATAAAAAGACTGGCGGATTGGCCCCTGAACGCGGCACAGTACGTGGCCAAAAGTTTACACCACTGCTTTCAATGAACGTCACTAAAAACCAATTCAACAGGCGCTACAGGTCCCGGCAACTGACACGTAAAAAGGAGCGACGGTTACACCAGACTTCATTCAAAAATACACGTAAAATTAGATTTCGTTTTCTTCGCTTTCTGCCTTACAGCCTAAACGGAAAACACATCCAGAAATCATGACTAGCATTAATTGCTTAAATCGGCGAAAACATATACACGTAACACCGTGTTTAAATGTAGTTTTTAAACTTCTGAACTGAGCTAGACTCGCACCGCAGATCTACTTTGTGGCAGTTGGAAACTGCAGGCAGGTCGAGTGTAAACGCTTTAATACAGTCAAAGTAATGCAATCAATTTAATGTTGATCAAGCCGAATTTATCAGTGGCTCTTATTGATTTGTTATTGATCCAAAACTGTCTGTTTCACCGAGTAAATCCGTCGCCAAACAGGCTGTAAAACGTTAAATCGCCATTTTTTTGAATGAAGTTTGGACACAGGGTGAAAACTTTCAGCCCACTCACTCAAACATGCTGCAATGTCACAAATTACACTGCAGAAAGTTGTGTGTTAAACAGCTGTTACACACACACAGCTACGACACCCTTTGTCATTACAAGTAAATAAAAAAGGAAAGTTCACTAGCTAGCAACAGTTACAGTAAAGCTAAAAGAAAGCGCGGCAATCGGGCTGTTGCTAAGTCAGGTGTTTATACCAAACATTAAAACATACCTTAAAACAGCCGAGGTGAAAAACGCGGCGGGACCTCTCTCTCTCTCCTCTCTCACTGACTTCTTGTCGCCCTGTTAGTCTGCTGGTAGTCTGCTTCAGTCTCTCAGTGCCTGGTGTCTGTCTGACAGCGGGTAACTCGCAGTCCTGCGGGGTTTCTCCTGACCCTCCCACCACTCCCAGTCCACACCAGCGATCCCACCGTGTCACAGCTGTGGCTTCTCGCAGACTGCAGCCTCAGCAGAGGACCCTCCCCCTCTCCTCCTCCTCTAGTAGTTCACCAGTACAGTCATGGTGCTACACACTTAGTCATAATAATATGTCAGTGGTGGAATGGCAGATGGCGGTGTTAATGTAAATGAGTAAAAAAAAACACTTTAAGCGTACGGTTTTTACTGGGACTCAGTTCCCCTAAACCCTCTCGGGGAGTGGCGTGGTAATTTCCACCTTCCTTTTCTGTCAGAAAAAAGGGCAGAGCGGCCCCGCATTTACCAGGAAGTTCAGCAAGAACCCATCCCACATCTCCTGCATGAGTGGCACGGTTTATTTTAGACGAGCCACGCACCATGTCGTCATTGTTTTCTCTACAAACATGTAACCAGGCAGCCTCGTTATCTTATTGTCTAATGGACGGGAAGCGCTGCGGCTTTGTGAGGGCACGCTTTGCAAGCTTTCAAAGCCCCCCTTCGTGCAGGGACAGTAACAGTCTGGCTCCTACATATCAAAAACGAAATTGCATTCAAAATATATATAAATGTATATATTTTCAGTCAAAATCAGTCAAACACCTCTAAACTTTTACAACTGCTTCATCTGACTGTTTCAACCACAGGCTGTGCACAAGCATGTAAAACATCCTTAAAATAACCAGATGTGTGAACGAGTCATTTGTCTCTTCTTCTTCTTCTTCTTCTTCTTCTAACTCAGCTGCAAATTACAACATAATTGCAGCATAAAGTGCCAGAGTTGCATCAAACTGCTCTCATTACTGGTGATATCAGTTTCAAAGAGTTCTCGTACCCTCTACCGTCAATAGCGGTGCCACTGCAGCTTCACACTGACGCTGCAGAGAGAGAGAGAGAGAGAGAGAGTGTGTGTGTGTGTGTGTGTGTGTGTGTGTGTGTGTGTGTGTGTGTGTGTGTGTGTGTGTGTGTGTGCAGAGCTCCTCCTTGTTGAGCAGGAGAGTCAGTCTCCTTCATGACAAGCCAGTTAATATGAGGGTGAGGCAATTGATTTGAAATAGTCATCATTAGTGAACTAACGCTTTTACATTCTCTCTAAATGTCTACAGCAGTAATGGAGTCTGGTTTGGGAGGGATTTTTTTATATATATATATATAATGTGCAAAACAGTTTTATTTTCACTATGATTTCCCCCACTGGAATTCCCAATGACAGAAATAATGATGTTAATGTCAAAGTTCAATGTACTTTTACGCAGAGTATCCTCCAGTATCCTGCTCAAATATGACTCCAATACCAGTGAAAGTTGTTCAGTCAAAATACTTGAGTTTAAGTACCAGAGTGCTTGATTTTAAAGCACATTTTTATGTGAACACATTCTTGTATTTACAGAACCTAATGAACATGTAGAATAAAAAGCTTGTAGAATATGATACAAAGCCAATAGAAAAAGCCATAAAAACACAATTGAACCAACAATTAATAAATTGCCGTTTCATATTTCTTTTTTGAAGTTTGGTCGTGGTAAACACAGCAGGCATTTAAAACAATAGGAATCTTTCTTTATTCCTAAATGTTTCAAACACAGACTCCAGATCAGACCGTGGTGGTCTCTGGTGAAGGATCTTCTCCTCATCTGACGTCACCATCATTAGGACACTGACAGGCTCAAACATGACTGACAGGGCAGGAGTTGGCTGTGATTGGTTTTTCTCCTGTGATGAACACAGTGTAAGGTCTGTCACGTTTTCAAAATAAAAGAAAATGCATTGCTCTGACTGAAAGCTCTGCTTCAAAGTAAGAGTCCTTCATAGAAATGTAGTGGAGTCAAAAGTACAACATTTCTCTTTTAAATGTAGTGGAGTAAGAGTCATACGTTTACAATAAAAATATACTCAAGTAAAGTATAGATACTCGAAAAATATATTCAAGTTCAGTACTCAAATAAAAGTACTTTGTATACTGCATATCAAGAATGAAAGTCAGAAACTACTACACAACAGATTGCTGTGATTTCAGACATTGCAGAGTTACGTAACGTGTTGTGTCCCAGTGAAGGTGACCTCAGCCAGCTGGTCAGCTGGCTGTCACTGTAGTATGTCTGCACTGCCAGACGGGGGGGTGATCGATTCAACAACCCACAGCCAATGGCATTCACACACACACACACACACACACACACACACTGAACCACACACACACACACACACAAGCACATGCACACACAGGTTGTATCCTGTTGACAAGGCAACGTTAGATAGACAGAGTGTACTGGATGGAAAGGCCCATCATGGCACCGACCCCCTCCACTTCTGAGGAACCAAAAGCAGGAAACATTGCCCTAACTTTAGCTGCACTTTACTTAATGTTTTCATTTGTTTTGGAGCGACTTAATTTTCCTGCTTTAACTTAGCAAAACGTTAGTTGTAACACTTCCAATTTCTCCAATCAGGGACAAGTTATGAATCACCTGATTCACTTTTTACCTGCTCAATGTAGTCCTTAATCCACAGGTGAGGAGGAAGCACCCTGCGGCAGACACAGCTGATTTTAGAAGCAAAAAAACTCATTTTAAGGTAAGAAAGTTTGTTGTTTTCTTTACTTCATTTATTTTTCTAATAGCTCTGCTCTGTAGTTAAACTCTTCGAACATATGTCATGTTTACTGTGAGTCTATGTAGATGTTTTTCATGCTAGCTGACAGTGCTAATATTTTAGCTATTAGCTGCAAGTTAAGCTATAGTTAACGGCCACAAGAGTCTGGGTTAATTGTAACAACACACACACACACACACACACACACTAATTATGTTAAAAAAAGTCCTTTAAATGTTGAATAAAAAGCTTCAATATCAACTTTTTCTCATAATCCTTAAATCATAATGTCATATTTCACCCCAGTTTACACCGACACCATGTAACAGCAGACACACATGCAACTGGTTTGTATAAACTTTTGAACACACTGGTTTAAAAGATACAGACGGAAATGTCTAAAATGTTACGACCATCGCTTGTCATTCCCCCCTACACCTGATTTCAACATTTCTGTGAATTACATAAGATATAATGCAGGACAAAGATCCATTTGGATGCTAAAATGACCCTGACGCACACACACACACACACACTCACACACACACACAGGTTTCACACACATCCAGACACGCAGGGTGATTTGACCTTGTAGGAATGTGGGAAGAGGAAAAAAAAAAAATGAAGCTGTGTACTGGAATGTCTTTGTCGCTTCCTCCCGTCCAGGCTACAGTACATTCCTCACCTCCCCAATCATCACGGACCGGCCAGCAGCAGGCTGCATTAACCACACAGCATTCCTCTTACTATACATCCTAATCTGGTGTCGGCCCACGCCGGACTGTACCAACCTCGTACTAATGGGAGGATTGATTTTGAAGAGGCCCACTCCCTTCATTCCTCAGCTATAGTTTATATAGATATTAGACGTCAGCTGTCTTTATTACTGCCCTCCTACACAAGGATATGATGTTTACAACACGTGTTAAAATGCTTAGGATCAATTTCTGTTTCTGTTCCTGCATGGAAACATCGCCATGGCAACAGTGCTGAAGCTACAGGCAACAAGTGATCAACGAGATTTCCACAGTTAAAAATGTGTGTAACTTTAAAGAGGTGCTCCGGTGATTTAGTGACAAAAAACCAGAGGTAGCAGAATGCAGCTTTCAGTCAGTGCTAGTAATGTGGGAAATGCCTTGCAGCTAACTTTGGCAAACCTGCTGTCAGTGGGGTTTTTTTTTTGGGAGGTGGGGGGGGGGGGGGGTGGGTTTTGGCCACTTGGGGGCAGCGGAAACAAGCTGTAAACACAACACTGACACAAGTTATGGTGAAGTTGTTAGTGAACACATCCAGCAGACGGCATTCATCTGGAGTCGCTCCTCTCTCACCTCGGGTTGAGTCTCCACTAACCTCTTAGAAATATCTGGCTCTTTAGCTGCTAAATGCTGCACTGAGTTCACGTGCTAATCGCTAACATTGTTGAAAGCAGTTTTCTGGGATTTTAGAGACAAAAACAAACTGAAAACAGCTGCTTGCTGCTGGATACGACTCTGATGAGCGCGGTGAGAGTCATCCAAAACAATACAGCAAGTTCAAAGACGTTAAAACACTCTGCAGAGCTCAGAGGAACTGCAGAGTGAAGCTGTAATTCTCTGTGGGAAACATCCTTATTACAGATCCATTGTTGATATAAAAATATTGATCATAGCAGCTTTAAAATGCAGCCGTCTGAAGGTCTGCGCTGGATTCTCATATGCTGAGGCAGGAATCAGTTTCACTGCTTTTTCTATAAGAGAATAGACCGACAACATCTTACCTGCACTGTATGTTTAAAGGTACAGACCTTTAATTTGTAATTTATATTTTTAAATGCTGTGAACTTTGTGTGTGAACATCTTTTCAGCAGGATTCCTGGTATAGACGATATATTCAATATTATAAGAGGCAGCTCATTTTAACACGTATAATTAACTATGAAAAAGCTCTGAGCCAAATGAGATTTAAACTTATTTACTAACCACAGCCTTTCTGATTCATCAATGAAGTTCACAGTGTAACGGAAGCAATTTACACTTCTTAAAATACGTCAGTGTTTCTCAACATCATCCCTCTGGATGCCTCACCTGCGCCAGCATCAGTTTCTACAAACTGAGCTGAATAAAAACCCATTAAAGCGAAGGACGAGTGGGAAGATCTGACTTCAGATCTGTGTGTCAGTGTGTGAACTGACCTTGCAGCTGTGGCAGTAGTTTTCTCCATTTTTCCCCGGGGAAAGGATGATTTCCCCCGTTGGGATGAG
Organism: Seriola dumerili; assembly: GCF_002260705.1. NCBI lineage: Eukaryota > Metazoa > Chordata > Actinopteri > Carangiformes > Carangidae > Seriola > Seriola dumerili. Next base: position 594,643 of record NW_019175495.1, read on the forward strand.
TTGGATCGTGAGTTCCATCATGATTCCCTTTTTCTCTTCTTTTCCCGTCCCTTTTCTTTTTTTATTTTTCCTCCAAAAAAAGTGATTCTGTCTTGATTTGTTCTTTATGTTCCTTTCCCACTTTGTCACGAGAGACAGAGGAGAAATATTACAGCTCTCCCCTCAGGTCCGTTTGCAAATCCTTAGCTCAGGCAGGGTGGAACGTGCTTAGAAGACCATCCCAAGTGACACCTGAAGAGCAAAACGTTAGCAGTTAGAGTCAGTCATCAGATATACATCGCAACCTCTCTCCTAAATCCACGTGAACAGAAACACTTTAACTTTCCAGCGGGAGCTCCCACCGAACAGAAAAAAATCTTTACTTCCTGGCAAAAAGATCAAAAAGTGGAAAGCAGTGATTTGGAGATTTTTGAGCCCTGGCGCAGAAATGTGGAGTTGGGGTGTTACCTGTCGCAGAGCGGAGAGTCTCAGTGAGGCCAGCTTCCCCTCGCTCCAGCCAGAGGATGTAGCCTCTCTGGTCGAGGGATCATGGGGAGGATATGAAGCTCTGACTGGAGATGGATGTCACATGCAGAGGATATGTGTCTTTTGTCTTACTGGAGTGTGCGTATGCATGAAAGGATGAAAGTAGGGAGTGGTGAACACATTTGTGTCTTCAATGAAAATATTATATAATGCTGTAGTTTCTGTGTAAAGTCTTGGTGAATTGATTTTATATATATATACATATATATATATATACAGTGAGTACTCTAGGTTAGTGGTTCCCCAGATGGCAGAGTAAATCCGGCCCATACTTGGGCCACATGCTTGTTTTCTTCTGGCCAAGTATAGGCCCAGTTCCACGGCCCGAATCTGGCCCATACACAGCATGATTGTCAGATGCTACTTCCACATTTGGACCAATTCTGGTGCACATGCAGTAAATCTTCCGGCTGTCAGAGAATACCGGACCATTTAGCCAAACTTTAAGTTAGCTTATTGTTTATTTATTCCTTTTTGATATCTACTTTAACCACCACCCACTTTAGCTGAACATTTAACCAATTATGCATTATTTCTATTTAAAGCTAACTATTATACCCTTACACCGTACACACACACACACACACACACACACACACACACACACAGGGCTGGTCTGAACTGAGTTTCCTTCTAGAAACCAGCATCCTGCCCGAGACATTCCCAGTACCCACCCAGTAGATTTAGTGTGTGTGTGTGTGTGTGTGTGTGTGTGTGTGTGTGTGTGTGTGTGTGTGTGTGTGTGTGTGAGTGATATGAGCATGTTTGTATGTGTGCATGGCGGAACCCGCTTCCCTCAGGATACACAAGCAAGAGACACGCGTCTGCACCACACGCTTTCTAAAAACAAATAAGGGGCTTGTGCTCTCATAGCAGTGCGCTTCCTGTCCCCAAGGACCCAACTAACCAAGGCCTTGACACTTCACATACAACAAACACGTGAACACACACACCATATTTATGGAGGGATCACTCTGGTAGATGAACATATTTCATCTGGATAACCTTCCTGAACCGTCGGATCCCTCCCTGCATTCCTGTGTGCTAAATGCCAGCATAGATCCAGTTACTTGCATCATGCAATGTGGCCTGGGTTGAGCATTTCATCATAATTTGCGTGGGGTGAGATTTGTAGTAAAGTGGCTAAAGAAAAATGCAGCTTTAGAGCAGTGGCTCCCGGTGTTAGCGGTGAGCACCTCCTGCAGGGTTCGTGAGATACGTCTGCAGGATGATGAACAGGACAGGAAAACGGAAAAGCAGAAAGAAAATTGTTTATTTTCAAATATGTTTTACTCAAATTTGAGGATCACTTTTTAATTTGACCTCTTCAGGCTGCAAAACATTATTCAAATAAACCAAATAAATCAAAAGATTACAGAATGTTTTGGCTGTTTTTACATGTAATATATCAAGTTAAGCTTTAAGAATGTGTGCAGCTTCCCCACTTATTTATTTATCTCTTCCAATTATTCTTTTCTTATTTATATTTAATACTATTTTAATACTATTTTTCTCCAGGTACTAGTTCTAATCTTTTCTTGAACTCTTGTCTGACTCGACAGTAATGAGGTCTCACCAGTGAACACAGCTTTGCATTAATGAGGTCTGGGTAGAAAATGGGTTGAAAGCCACTGTTACGGAGAGTTGGACTATAAGAGGTTGTGTTTGTTTTTAGTTTTTTGATTAACCTTCCTGATGTTGCCAGATGTGGTTTCTGTGACATCAGCGCTGCAGCTGCAAAGCCTGAGTGATGAACTTTCGTAGCTTAAACAAGTCAAGATTTAAACTGGATGTTTTGACCACATGCACCGAGAGGACCAATGATTCTGGAAGATTTTACAATGTTTTTTTAAGCAGGATTTTTGATATTAAACATTGAATTTTTGTGAGATTACACTTCAGAAAGTGATTCTTATTGAAACGTGTCTCGTCTGAATAAATATTAAATGAGCAGCGCTGGTTAAAAAGAAGGAGAAATGCCTTGAACTTGCATGTTCTACCAAGGAATGAGTGTGGCACAGCGTTTGTGTGCTGCTGCTGGTGAGAGAGGGGAAGTGACAGTGACACACATCCTTTGACCTCTGACCCCAGCTGGAGGCATTCCTGACAGCCGGGCATCAACAGGAAACCAGTGGCCTTGACACACACACACACACACACGCACACACACGCACACACACACACACACACACACACACACACACACACACACACACACTCCATTCTATTTTAAAATAAACACATAATTTGGAGATGATTGGCTTCCAAGAAAGGTTCACTATTTTTTTTTTTTACTACGAATTGAAAGTGAAGTGAAGTGAAACGCGGTGACCTGAACACGGATCACTGTAGTGAAGGAATGAGGAGAGAGATTTCAGAGATACATGTTTCTTTAGCTGTAAATTCATATTCACAGTTGCAGACATTCATGTGAAGCTTTTTAGTGGTTTATTTTACAGGTTGTATGCAAAAATGAAAACCATCCACCTGATGCCAAAACATCTTACAGTGAGGAATTTGAATGCTGATCCAGTTCGGAAAGAGGACGTTGTTCTTACGGTAAATTCATGTCACACGACGGTTGTAAAATCGTTTGTTTACCTGCTCTGCTGTCCACAACATCACGTCTGTTCATACTGAGGAAACTACCTTTCACTTCCTGTGGAGAAATACTCTCGGGGGGGCCAGTACTGGATGACAGGTCAAATGTCACTTTGTCACTACAACGTTACAACAGGTGACTCATGTCGTAGCTGATGGTGTGTGTGTGTGTGTGTGTGTCTCTGTGTTTTCTTAAATGAGATGAAGATGAGTCATGATGAGATGACGGAGGTAGACTCTGGGAGCAACTGGAGACAGTGTCACACACACACACACACACACACTCACACAATACAGAAAAGATCTTACTCACACTACCAAGAACAGTGATAACGAATATCTAATGACGTTCCTTGCTTCTGTGTGTGTGTGTGTGTTTTAGATCCATTTGCAGCACAGTACCTCACCTTTTCCCCGTTTCAGAAAGAAGAGGGAGGCAGCTGAACTGAAGAGCAAACAGAGAATGAGCTCAGGACACAGACTCAAGGCACCTGTGTGAGCGGGCCAGGTAGCACACCTGTCCTCCAGCAGTCATGTGACCCCCCCACTCCCCACACTGTGCGTTATTGAGTAAAAAGATATACATTTTCACATACTCGTGTGGCGTTCAATGACCATATTAAAATGAAAATTGAAAAGCCTTTCATTTTCAAAGACTTAACCTGCTCTACAGTTACAATATTCAAATACAATAAGCAAACAGCGACTTAATTTACATTTATGCTTCATGTCAATGTCATGCAATCAGTCCTCTCATCAAGGCAGGTCATCAGTGAGGACATCACTTCCTTGTCACCTGTCACGTTGTCTGTCTGCGGCAGAGGCAGCGACTTGTTTTACCAGTCCATGAATGAAACTGTGTTTTATATTAATACAACTCTATAGAAATGACCGGAGGTAAGATTTAAATGAATTTTAAAATCAAAAACTGTCACCAGCACGACATGCAACACAGACCCCTTGAAGCGTGGACGTCACAGTTAATGTGGAGTGGTGACAGTGTGAACGCAGACCGACCTGAACACCGACAGAGTGACAGCGAGCAGCAGTGATTCATAGATACAGTGTAGGATCTGTATTACATGTATTACATTATGTACAATCAGTCCTGTTTGCTAGAGAGAGAGAGGCAGAGAGAGAGATGGATTGTGGGAGTATAACGGTGTCCTCATCATGCTCAGATGGACTATAAACACACACTTAGATATATGTCTCCTCCATGGACAAAGGGCACTTGGACACTGCGGGGAGACCTGAAGGGCGTGGGGCAGAACAGCGCTGTAGTTCACAAGTTCATCCTGCTGTATATTTGTGGTACAGTCCTGTAACCAGATCCCACACGGAGGCTCAGCCCAGACCAGCTCAGACCAGGGCTGAGCAAATCTCACAAGTGTTGCCTGAAAATAACCCTTTCTATTTATAACTGCTGTCTCTGCAGCAGAAAAGGAAGTTCATAATATTTCATTGACGTTTGTTCCCTGGGTCCCACTCCTGCGAGCAGGGATCTCAGCTCCGACAACAGAGCACCGCGGCAGTTTTCCAGTTTCCAGTTTCCACAGGAAGGCAGAGGAAGCAAGAGGACGCCGATTAGGCTGCAGATGTAGAAGAGGAGGCCACTCACTCCACAACCAGAACACGCCCTCTGGAGAGCGGCGTCTTCACACACACACTCACACACACACTCACACACACACACACTCACACAGCGACTGGAAAGTTTAGGGCAAAGTCGCACTCTTGTTATGTTCCCTCTCAGCACATCCATTAACCGTCGTCTGTGGAAATGTGGAAATTATTTTAGGGTGAGTGATGTAGTTTCAGTTCGGATTGGAACTTGCTGCCCTCTTGAGGTGTCATGTTACAACAGGCGGTTCAGTGGAGGAGAAACCATAAGCTGCCATGGTAACCTGACTGTCAACACCCCCCCCCCCCCCCCCCACCCCCACCCCCCGAGAGTTCGCGAGGGGTCTGTTTGGTGCGGCAGCTTTTTTTAGTTTTAAATCACCGACTGAAACAGGTTCTGCCACTGAGTAAATTATTATCTGAATAAAGTTTAATTTGGATGAGACATCCTATCCTCNTCCTGGCGTTCACCCCCCCCCCCCCCCCGAGAGTTCGCGAGGGGTCTGTTTGGTGCGGCAGCTTTTTTTAGTTTTAAATCACCGACTGAAACAGGTTCTGCCACTGAGTAAATTATTATCTGAATAAAGTTTAATTTGGATGAGACATCCTATCCTCATTCCTATACTTCTGCACAGTTTCACCCCCTTTTCAAATATGATGACATCACAATGGGGTCTAATGCTGTCTCTCCTGATTGAACTGAAGACATCTCCCCCCTTCCTAACTTTTTTTTTTTCATGCACCATTAATATTTTTTAATCAAATTGTAATTTCAATTTTTGAAATGAGAGAAATTAGCCTACTACTTAGCCTTTTTTTACCCCCCCCCCCCCCCCCCCAGATCAAAGACCGGTTTTTGTAATTGTGAGTGTAATTACTGTGACTGCACACTTTGTGAGATGATTAGCAGACTCTGGTCGAGGCTGGATGAACAGGGGCCCCAGAAGTGTGTCTGCTGGTTTTTGGTAATTTGATTTCTTGGATGTAATCATGTGGTCTTATCTTGTAGAGGGACCCTGTCTAAAAATCCATCCTCTAAACCCTTAATTATTCTATTTTAGACTAAAGTAAAGTTGTGTTTCATCCCTTCACCGCAAAGAAATCCTGAGTCAGGTGATATTCCAGTCCAGGAATAACAACTGGTTTCTGTTTCTCAGGCAAATGTAATAGAGGTGTGCCGTGTGCTTGATGAAACCCAAACAGCAAATAATCAATATCCCAATCATCTCAACATTAGCCCCATAATCTGGTAATAATTATGTTGTGATGGTTAATTTGGCAATGATATATCCGTGTTTACGTTTCTAAATTGTTGTGGCCTAAAGTAGAAACTGATGACTTCACTAACACATAATGAATTGAACAGATTTAACGCTGCTGTACAGACGTTGTGGTTTGTGGGAACCGTCCTCTTGTTGTGTGTTGCAGATTTGACCTGCAGAGGGCGCTAGACGAGCTGCTGCACAACCGTCCTCTCAGAGGGTGAAGTCTCGTCTCGTCCCATGGCTGTGTGAGCAAAGAAATGTAGTCAGCTTCCTCCTCCTTTAATGAAATTGACTTGTGTCAGACTCGAGTCTCTCCAAGTTTAATTCATTCATTCTTTCGGAGTGAGAATGATGACAGTAAATACAGGGATTTAATTTAATCAGAAGTGTCACTGACTCCCACAGAAAGCTGAGCTAGTAGGGGCAAGATGAATGATAATAAATAAATAATAATAAAAAAAAAAAGGGGGAAAGCCACAACATTAAAACCAATGGCAGGTGAAATAAACAACCTTATCTTGTTACAGTGGCACCTGTCAAGAGGTGGGATATACTGTGTTAGGCAGCAGGCGAACAGTCAGGTCTTGAAGATGATGTGCTGGAAGCAGGAAACATGGGGAGACGTAAGGATCTGAGTGACTTTGACATCGGCCTCCAGGTCTTGTGATGTGTTCCCAGTATGAAGAGGTTAGTTCCTACTGAAAGTGATCTGAAGAGGGACAATCAGTGCATCTATGTTTGACTATAGCACATGCAATAGTTGTTCACTCAAAATCACGAATGTCAGCCCAGTGGTGGCACTAGAGGCGAGGTCGGGGGGGGGGGGGGGGGGGGGGGGGGGGGGGGTTAACCAAAGGGGACCATGAATGTCTTTTAAAAGACTTCATGGTAATCCATTCAGTGGTTGCTGGGATATTTTGGTCTGGATCAAACAGTGTTCCTGGTGTCTGAAAGGCCAGAGGATCGCCAACAAACTGTATGGTTCATCCTCCTGGGAGCGCGAAAATATATAACAGAAATTATATAATGGAATCTGAAACTATGTGATGAAAGTTCATCATTTTACAGCAGAATGGCAAAACTGCTTGAGGATGTCGGTGGATAAAAGTGGAGAAATTGAAAGGGCTCATCCTCTGGGGAGCATGAATCTGTTTAGTAAACTTTTAGGCTTTAAAGATCTTATGAAACTTCGCCTGATATACGCATATTCGCAGCAATTTGCCTTTGAGTTTTGGTCAAGAAGAAAGTCAGACCTGACAGTGACCTACATGAAAGGTGAGGGAGTCACCCAGATGGTTCAGTAAGTGTCTCCTCAGCAGGAGATGCAAACGGCTACAGCGGTTCACACTGCAGAAAAGGACGCTGCTTTGACTGGCTGTTAGTGCACTCTGCCCGCCGTCTGCCTCTGACAGGCTCCTCCACTTTCACCTGTGGGTCTAATTTTAGGCCAGGCACCGAGCACAGCCTGTTATTATGGGTGATGTAACAGTAGAATAGGCGGCAACTGCTACAGAGGTTACAAGAAACTGAAACTGGGGAGGCGAAAGGTTAAGGCCTCAGGCTCTGCTCAGAATGAGAGTGCGAGAGTGAACGCCTGAAAAGAGTGAAAGCACAGTAAAGTAGACACACACCAACACGCACAACTGCAATTATGACATATTTAAGTCACTAATCCATGATCTGTCTTTGTTGTGAGCCACACGGAAACATCCGTGTGAAAGTATTAGCGATATCTGCTGTGAAAGGTTGATCTCCGTGTACGTCACCACCACTTCCATCAGCCATTTACACAGCAGCAGCTCAGAGGTGCCAAAGGCATCAGCTACACTGTCACAGCAGAACCACAGGCATTAAGATTGCATTTGTCTCTCAAACGCTATAAATAGAAGATATAAATTTATGATTATGCTCACAGTTGCCAGCTCAGATTCCAGTAGCAACATCTGCTCCGTGTGGCGACATTGTGCTCGGGTCCATCTGGTTTCAGGCTTTTAGAAAAGCCACTGAATTTTTTTGAATTGTGAAGAAAACACCTGCGCAGAAAGTATCCAACTCGCTTTAAAGGGGTTATCATGCAAATGTTAAACCTGCAGTAACTACAATAAGCAGCAGGAAAAACAGGCTTCCCCAGGACAGTTTTACTTCTTTCATTACCATGTTTGAACAAACAGTTCCATGGATTATATTTGTTCACATTAGACAAGATAAGCAGCAAAAATCTCCGTCTTCTAAAAGGCAAATGAAACAATAAAAGCAACCAGTCGGTTTGTAATGTTTAATTTAGATTGTTTAATGTTAATTCCATGCTGTGTTTCAGTAAGAACAATACAGATTCCCTGTCTGTGGCTCCAGTCAGATATCCAGTAGTACAAATCAGCTCCAAGTTACACATAATGAAGCAAAACAAGAAGAGAAACAAAGGAAACAGCAAAAGAAAAAAACCTCTGAACCTAGAGGAGCTTTAGTAAAACGCAGGGGAGAAGAAGCAGAAAAGATGTGTTAACTCATGCAAAGCACTGACAAACTTGGTTTTAGGGCTCTCTGTCGAGGAGCGGGGCCAAATTGAGACTCGTCTTTTACACAAGTGAGAAATCTCCCAAGTTTTGTTTTTTTTTTCTTCTTTTTTTTTCCTTTTTAAAATCATAACCACCAGCTAGCCGTAAGTCAACCTTCAGAGATTCAGCATGTGTGCACAGTTACAGTATTTCAGCACAAAGTACAGTCCAAGGACAACTACAAAAACATGACAACAGAATCACTATGGTGTAAAAGTTAAGCACTTCTTTGCCCCACGTGGATATCGCGAATTTTGCCGACTTCCTCTGAAAACCTAAGTTAACAAAAAGGGCACTTGTAGTTTTCCAAATTGCCCATAAAAAAAGGTAAAATGATTCGCATGACATTTCACTAAAAACAGAGATAAAATAGCTCCCATAACTAATAGTCAACATTATCAGTAATAAAAGTTAATTTCTGTAATTACATTAAGAAAAAAAAAATCTCAATACATCCAGCAACTGATAAAAATATTGAGGAAAAAGCAAAAAAAAAAACAAAAAAAAAAAAAAAAAACCAACAAACAAACAAAAATACAATAATGAAAACAAAGATAACGTCTCAGAACTGCTTGTACCAGGACAAAAAAAAAAACAAACAAAAAAAACAAAAAACAAAAACAATCCAGGGACTCTTTCAATATCTTTGTCTTTCTAACATTGTATTTCCTGTCTCAATTAAGTGGTATTTACTTGAATGATGTAAGGGCTAATATAAAAATAAAAAAGAAGAGAAAAATAAACCTGTTCACTCCGCGGCCCTGCTGGGTCACGGAGCTGCAGAGGTGGAAGAAAGGAAAAGGAGGGGAGAGGAGGAAAAGGAAGGTGACTCGCAGAGAGGGGGGAGGATTTGGAGGAGGGGAGGGGGAGGGGATGAGGAGGACAAAGGTGGAGGGGTGGAGGGGACGAGGAGTGTGAGGAGGTGAGGGGAGGGTCTCAAGTTGTTGGCTGTTGGTGGCATAGTCTCACTGGGCCTCATCCTCAACGTCTTGCAGTGCCTCTTTGTTCTGTTCTTCACCTGATGGAGGAAAAAACACACAGTTAGAAAAAAAAATAAGAAAAAAAACAATTAAAAAAAAAATCCTGTCTTCAAGATTTAAGACGTAGTTTCTATTGTTAACAGTGAGTCAGAGGAAGATGGGCGTTTCGTTTGGTCACAAAAGCCAATGATCTCAGAGTTAACTTGAAAATCTTTCGTTTGGAAACTAGCCAATTTCCAATTTTTACAAAAACAAAAGACTGGAATTAAAAAATAAAATAAATAAAAAGGCTTGTATCCAATTCAGCCTTTCATTTGGGGCTTTCCCCATTTTCGCTTCAGCCTTTTCTGAGCCGTCTTTGCCTCAAGAGGATCCTGTTTGCTGTGACTGGAGAACAGTGGTGGATGAAGGATTCAGAGCTCAAGTAAAAACAGTAATTCTATATGAAAATTATCCTTTCTATGTGAAAGTGATTAAAAATTTGACATAAAGATACAGAAATAACTTTTTTTTAAAGTGCTGAAACACTAATTGAACAAGCTGGTCCTTCTAACCAATCACAGAAGGCCAGAGTCAGGGGCGGGACTTCACGCCTGTCAATCAATATGCGAATGAGCTTCCAGTCCACTACTTCCCTCGCACCAAAGCTTCAAGCCACTGTTAGCCGCTGGAAGTCGTTGCTACGGCTAGCTCCTTTAGCATTAGCATTAGCTGAGACAGCGGAGACAATGAGGATGTAGGTGGAGGGCTGGGCGGAGCGCAATGGAGCAGGGAGAGGGAGGGGGAGGAAGAGGGGCGTGGCTTGCCCTCGAGTCTCTTGCTAGCGTTAGCTTGAGTTAAAGAACTTGCGTACTGTAGCTGTAAGTGCTTAAGTGTCATCAGCTGGATGTACTCACAGAGTGAAAAGTCAAAGTACTCATTTTGCAGAGACACGGCTCGTTTGATGGAGCTGCATTACAAACATACATAGAGATTATATCACGGGATTATTGTTGCTGAGGCATTAATGAGTAAGTCGCCTTGTTCTGTTGCTGCAGCTTTTTATTCTAATGGTTTTTCAAAATGTTAGAAATGAGTGGCTGAAGCTTGAAATGAGAACGAATAAAGCTGCAGTAGGTGCACGAGAAGATTAAAACATTAACTTGATTCAAAACATGTTGAAATGTTCTTATGACACTGGCAAACGTTTCCTCTATTGTCAGAAAATTTGGTTTTAAGGAATCAGCTACAGCCTAAAATGACTGGAGGAGGATAAACTGTTCATGTTTTGTATGAAAAACCTTAACTGGCAAAGTAACTAGTCGCTATGATGTCAAATAAATACAAAGGAATAAAAAGTACAATATTCCTTTTGAAATGTAGAGAAGAAAAAGTATAAAAGCAGCAGAAAATAGAAATGCCAAAGTACTCGAGTAAATGTACTCGGTTACTTTCCACCTCTGTTGGTGAATGCTTGTCTTTTTGCAGCATGAAAAAAAAACCTTTCCACTAGAATCCAGATGAAAAACCTCTTTAAACTGAGCTGCTTCCTTTTTTAAAATCTCAACTTTTTTCAGCGGAAATCTGCTGAAAACCTTCAGTCGGTCAAAACAGATGCTGAACACAAGTGTTTGGTGAAGACTGAAACGTGGTGTCAAACTCTGTATCACAGTCACTCATTCAAATACAGTGTTTAAAAACTGAAGAGGTCAAAAAGTGAAAGAAAAAAACCAAACAGAACTGTGTTTTGTTCTTAATGGAAAAGGTCAAATACTTCAATAATACGACGACCTTTTTAAATGCATTAATCAGAGTCAGCATTAAACAATGGGCTGCATGTGTTGGAATAGTCGACTTTCGTGTGCAAGCAGTCCAACATGCCAATAACATGATCTAAACCTCTGCTCCTGGGTGAACATACAGGTTTAACAGGCAACTCGGTGAACACGAAGTGGAACTATCTAAACTCAAAAGTCTGTTTTCAGCCGACCGCTCGTTACAGCTCGTTACAGCTCGTTACAGCTCGTTACCAAAAGTTAATAAAAGATCCAACTGAATGAGCGAGCGACAGAGCGACGGGTGAGTGGATTGAATTATTAAACCGTGAGTGAGTTAGTGTTGAGAGGGAACAGAAGGAAGCCACACACACAGCAACAGTGGGTGAGCAACACTTACAAAGTACAGTTAACATGGGAAATGAACAGTCAGGTTTGTTTCCTTTAGGACTCTACAGCAGAGGGAATGAGAAAGAGACAAGAGAGATGATGAGTCACTGAGAAATAAAAAAAAAAAAAAAAAAAAAAAAAGGTGCCGGTGGACACTCTGCACCACAGCAAACGCAAACTACTGGGATGAATGGAGGAAGAGAAAGAATGAATCAGATAGGGCTCAACGATTTATCCTTTCTATATCACAATTATGTTTTTGTTTTTTTATTTTATTCCAAGAGTCACAGTTTCATCTTATATAACGTACGGTGTGCAGCTTGTAGTAGTGACAATCGTCTCCAGCAGATTTACTCAGCTGGAGCTAAATGTTTTTTCTGTGAGTTGGTGGAAAGGTGAAAAACAGAAGACAAACATTGGCTGTAAATAACAATTTTTAATGTCACATTTAATTATAAATGTGAACTAAATTGGTCAATTTCTCTGTAGAAATGTTTCCTGTAGGAAACTAGAATTTACTTTTCTCCTGACTGGCAGGAAAAATAACAATAACTGCATTATTTTATCTGTAGATTTGAAGCATATTCTACCTGTAGTTTAATTTTTAGAATTTAAAATAGCAATATTGGTCTGAAGATTTGCATTTATGCATCATCCTCTAATCGTTCAGCCCTCGAATCAAATGCTGCAAAGTGGAAAAGCAGGTGATCTTTGTTAGGTAGAGTGATTATGAATTTTTGCCCCAGACGGCTGCTTTCAGCTCAGCCACATGTAGACAGACCACTCAGACAGGATTCTGCACTTTGTACCTGGACATGCACACTGTGAGCAGCATGATACACGTCCTGAAAGCCTCAGCTGATGTAAGTGAATTCAAACTTTTTAAGCTTTTTTTTTTTTTGTTGTTCATGGCTTTACTTTTGGATGGTTGGTATTTCTCCAGTTCTGTCGAAATTTTTTTTTATCTTCTATCTAAGAAAACATTTCTTCGGTTGGATCAATGTGACACAGACACAGTGGTCGAAACACTAGGAGCTCGCACCCTCAGGAGTAGCCTCATACTTATTTAACTTTGATATGAACAGAGCCAAGACGAAACACAAAGCAAACAAATAGTTTACTTTGTGACGAGAGAGAGAGAGAGAAAAATAAAACAGCCAATTACAACCAATTACTTGAGACTCAACCATTTGCACCAGTTGTACTGGGATCTAGTAAAAGGTAAGAAACGAAGCCTGTGCTCACAGCGTTAACACAAGTCGAAGTGACAGACTGTTTTAATAAAGATGAGGATTTAGATTTATATTTAGAAGATTGCGGTAGTTTCTCTCCAGATACAGATCCAACTCTCTGGCTACGTGTTAACTCATACTCACGGAATGTAATGTCATTAAATCTATTATAAAAAGCTAAACATTATAAACTGGCATGTGTCTCGCACTGCTGCTGACTCAACAGATCATCCATCAGGCTGCTCACAGTACTGACAAATGTTATAAATCCAGTGTAAAAGGTTTTAGGTGGGTAACAGGATATGAGTGAGGTGTGAGTTAATCATCAATCAGCATCTAATCCTGGAAAAAGAGGTTCATCAGAGACAAAAACAGGCAGATACACTGCCGGTGTATATACAATGTCCTACATGAGTTTAATGAACGGGCACCATGGTGTGAGCCTCTTACCTTCTCCCTGCATATCTGAAGTCCATAGTGTCAGGTTGTCACGTAACAACTGCATGATAAGTGTGGAGTCCTTGTAGCTTTCTTCACTCAGTGTGTCCAGTTCTGCGATGGCGTCATCGAACGCAGCCTTCGCCAACCTGAGCAGAACACATTCAGCACTTGTGTTGAAAACACCATAAACTTAAGAGCTTCACATGTCAGATTTTACTGTCAAATTAAAATAAGATGTAAAGATATATTCCACATTACAGTATGTATGTGTAATCTGTTTACAGGAAGCTTCTGTTATAAATTCATTTATGTATGTGTGAAAATACAGAGGAACGGCATCAAAACAACAACGTCTAGCTGTTTTAAAGATTTATGGAGGGGAATGTCAGAGTAAAAATGTGTCACTACTAAATACCGACTTGAGGTGGAAGTTAATATTATTAACCATTTTGTGTTACATACTTGCATTTCATTTAGCTCAATCTCTTTTTATTAATCCATGTCAAAAGAAGCCTAACTACATCCACTGTGATTTAATAAAACAATAAAACATGAAGAAGTCAAGGGGGTGAATCCTTTTTTAAATTAAAGGGTTTAAAGTTTCAGCCTCACCAGTCAGAACATGAGACACGGTTTGGCAAAAGACAAGAATGTCTAGTTATGAATGGCAACTGAGAAGGATTAGTGAAGGTAGACTGAAAACAAGAGACAAGAGATGGTTCCTAGGCTGCTTGTTGTCAGGACTCCTGTACGTTGGATCCTTTCTAAACCCCTGTGATCACATTTTAAGATTACTCTACTCTGCTTCTCCACTGTTGCTGAGACTAAAGATCTACCCCTAGAGACATCGTATTGAAGAAACAGTGACCTGCAAGCACGGTCAGGCGAGTTGAGGATCTCGTAGTAGAAGACGGAGAAGTTGAGGGCAAGGCCGAGGCGAATGGGGTGTGTGGGAGGCAGCTCCGACATGGCTAGATCGGTAGCGGTTTTGTAGGCCACCAAGCTGTTCTCTGCTGCCTCCTTTCTGTCGTTTCCAGTGGCAAACTCTGCCAGATACCTGTGGTAGTCACCCTTCCTGTAATTGGAGAAAAGAAAAAGGACTTTCATTCACACTAACATCTTCCTGTCAAGTGTCCCATTCCTCAACTTCCCTGATATTGCTTTTGTTAAATTTCCTGAGTCTCACCGTCAGGAATTTAATCCTCCATATTTTATATCTAACTGTATGAATGTGTCAAATAAATAAGCAAGCTCAAAATTTTAAAGTGCATCCAGCGTTCTGTGTCAGGAACAGAGAGGCTTCATTTATTCATCTATTAATTCAGATTCACACCACAAAGCTCTTACATTTTGTTGTAGAAGACCTTAGACTCGCCCATGACAGCAGAGGGGAGTAGGTGCCTCTCCAGTGCATCCAGAATATCACCACAGATTGACTTCAGCTCCTTCTCAACCTGCCACCAAATCAGAAACAAAAAAGACAATTATTCAATCTGCAAAAACAATCTTTCTAACTGAAGCCCTTCCTATACTTTCTGCTTCTGTGTGGGTGCAAAGGTCCATGTGATGTAAATTTTGCAATCTGCTCTCCGGGTGCTGCGGTGGTGATAGAAGAAGTGTGTCCCCCGAGGGAATGAAAGAACTACTAACGAAATGAAGGTGCAACACTGGGATAGCCCATCTCTGAATCCCATTAGGTCACTGACTGCAGTCCAACTGCCTCTCCCATCTCTCTGACACACTCTGGCCTCTCCCAGAATAATAGCCAGCTCTAATTTCCCTTCATAAAAGCAAGAGAGTGTGCAGCACTTGCCAACTATGACTCAGATGCAGTCTGTCCAGTAGGTGCTCATATAATGTGTATTGTTAATGTGAGCAACTGATTTCACATTAGCGAGGCAAATCTGAGATGCTCTGAAATGAGAAACATGTCTGTGACAATGGGACTTGGTAAATCCATGTAAGTGCTCTTCAAAGACAACTCTCTAAATACAAATGCTAAGCTTGTTTGTGATAAGTGACATCCTGAGCCTTTGCTGAGTGATTTACCGTTTGCCTGTATTCCCGGATCATCTTCAGTTTCTCTTCTCCACCCTTGTTCTCTTCCCTCTGTTCGATACTGCTGATTATCCTCCAGGAGGCTCTCCGAGCTCCAATCACATTCTTGTAGGCCACTGATAGTAGGTTCCTCTCCTCCACTGTGAGCTCTACATTCATGCCCGCCACGTTCTTCATAGAAACCACCATCTCTGTTGAGGGAACACATGCAACTCTCATATAAGCACATAGACTATTTCATATTAACATTGTATCTTGTAACAATTAGCTGTGAATTCTCTCATTATAATAGCTCGCAAGATGACATGTCTAAAGGTGTGAGAGATGTCATGACTGACATATTCATATGAGTGCCAATTCCATTATTATGACGTGACATCAAGCCTCCAAGTGATTAATAGAGATTCAGACATATTCAGGGAACCAAAAACAGTGCGCTAATTAAATCTGCTTCGCAAATCCAAGAGGTTTTTTTGGTTGGGCAAAAAAATTTGCATTATGAATGAAGCATTCTGGCATCAGGGATGATAATAATTTGTGCCTTGCCGAATATGCAAAACATTTAACTGTGACATGACACAGTGTATTGAGAACACACGTTCAAGCGACTTCCTTTCCAGTGCCAAATCCCCACCTATTCACCTCTGCACCAAACCAGCAAACACACCCTTCACTGATGCACTTTAAATATGCTGGAACTGTATGCCATGAATGACAGCTGGGAGGGTGTAAACTTTTCTTTAAAATAACAACTAAGTTTGTGGGTTAAAAGGTCAAAACGAGACAGGTTTTCTATGAGTCTGAGACTGGTTGATTTTGGGAGTATACATCATTTCCCACGCTGATCTATGAAGCTCTTTTTAAATTCATCAATCAAAAACATGTTATCATTTCATAACCTACCGCAGAATATATATATATGAATACGTCTACATCCCAGCAAGGATAGCATTTAGCCAGTCAACTATAAATCATCCTGTAAATACACCCGGTCCAAATCCCGTGAATGAGTCATGGCACATTCACTTAACGTTACTGGGCAACGTATGACCGGTGGCAAAGGCAGCCGTCTAAAAACAGCCTCTACAAGGCCTGTAATGGTATGACAGTCTGACAGGAGCGTACCAGGGAGAGGAAGAGGGAGTCATTTTCGCCAATCGATCCGTACAGCCTGTTTTCAGGGGGAACACCCCATCAAGTGAACAGCTGCCCTCCCACTCACTGCTAACACACCGCAAGCTTTAAGTAGCTAACCTTGCAATTTAGCTAACGCATCGCTACTGTACCGTTAAATGGCATCATTAACAGAATCACGCAAAAAAAAAGAAAAAAAAAAAAAAAAAAAAAAAAAAAAAAAGCTAAGGTCGTAATTATGGTTATAAAAACGGCAACATGACACTGGGTGTTGCTTATGGGAGCAAACCGAACCAGAAGCTCAAGTGTTAAGCTACAGAGCTAGCATGGTGCAGGGGAGGCAACTACTGACAGCTCACGCTCCAGTAATCCGCCATTTTGTTGTAGCCCCCTCGCTAATGTTAGCCACTGACAGTCACATCCGTACATTTCCCCTAAAATAGAGGCTTCCGGACAATGGCTGTCGTTTTAATGTCACATTAGTCTATCACAGGAAACAGCTCCCCGCCATGTCAATTAATAGTAAGATGAATCAGCGGTGTTGGCCAGGTTAGCTATCTTGTTAGCCACGGCTAACACTGAGCTAGTTGAACAGTGCTCCGTTAACATTAGCTAGCTCGGAGAAAAAAAAAATCCCAGCGGCGAACATGTCCCACTCCAAGCCAGCCCTGAAAGTGTGGCTTACCGTCATATCGTTCTGCCTGTTCGGCAAGTTTTGCCTGGTAAACTAGGTCCTCTCGCTCTCCCATTGTGTATCGAGATACGGATAGAGTAGCGATCTAATCAAACTAACAAGGATTTAGTGAAAAAACACGGTGGCGTGCCAGGTCTATCGGCGGTTCCTAGAAACCAACTGGGTCGATGAGTGGTGTTCCGCCCCACCGGCAGCGCTGCGCTGGGATGGAGTAAAGATGGCGACCAGCCTCATCCGGGTACCGCACATACGCACATGAATCACCAGCTCTGATACGCCCTTCAGTCATTTTTTATTTTTTTGTAAAGAGATAGCAGTAAGCACAAATTTCTGTAAGCCCGTTTAAAGAGTAAATAACACTAAATACGCTTTAATGATTTCATAAATTATATGCGCATTCATTATGTCATATTAACTCTCAGTTGATACTGATCCCAGCCTATAGCAACAGCAGGTCTGTCTTGTCCAAAAAAAAATAAAAAATTAATTAATTATTCTGTCTGCTAGACCGAAAACCTCTGTACATATCTATGACAGTGCCTTGCACTTTATGCCCTGCAAGTCATGTGATCGTGGTGCTCAAAGTACTGAAAAATTACAGCTGGAAATGAACAGTAATGTGTCTTATTGGGACAATCTTTCTGGAAACATACAGCTACTGATGTTTTGAGACGAACAAAACCCTATACACCCCCATTTTTGGGTTGCTATACTATTTTTCAGTGTATATTTACACAGCTAATCTTGGGCAAGTGACCCTGTATAATAATAATAATAGTAATAATAATAATTAATGATAATAATATATAGAAACTTGACATTTCCAAATACATTTGCAGTGCCTTGTGTCTCTACATTTGGAGGTGCACTATAATCGATAACTGATAAATCTCATATTTCTCTCATGTAAAAAAACAACAACATATAAATCAGTTTTTGCTGGAAATATAAGTTTAGTAAAAGCCAAGGAGACTGGAAAAATAGATATGATACAACAAATTATGTTTTCACTGCCTATTACCTTTAAATGAGTGTTAAAAATTAATTTGTTTTGCATACATTCCTTCTGTACACTGACACTACAGTTGCCCAACTTCATATGGCGTTACTAAAAATATCTCTGGTATGAATGGCAATGATTTCTGTAGCTAGGCAACTGCCATGTACAGCATGAATGAAAAGGGTGTTTTTGGTTATGAATGGTCCAGAATTTAAATACATGTTAGACTTCTTTACTGTATTTTTCAAGTGGAAGCTGTTATGAAGTGACTCAGCAAGACAAACAATTCACAAGCATACAAAAAACCTAATACATTAAACAAATCATTTGTCATGGGTTTGACTTTATTTACTAGTATATTAACACATTACATGCTACAGAAAATAAAAAGGTAATTTCAATTGTCTTGAAAGAATATAGTGTTATAATAAAATGGCACATTTTGATATTAACACAATTTCCACTGGCATTTTGACACCCCTTCCTTTTTATGAAAGGAAATGAATGACTTCATGCAGGGCTACTAAAAAAATACTTCTTGGTGGTTTTCATTGGCAAAACAATTAATAAGATAATGATTTATGTAGCTAAGCACTTGCCGTGTGCAGTGTGAGTGACAAAGAAGCTCGATTTGATCACAACTACACTGATAAAAATGGACTGTGTCAACAACGGGCAGTAAACACGAATGTTAACTTTTCCTAGACCAGATTTTTCCAAGAAGTCAGCCAACTGTTTTTAAAATGGTAAATCTTTTAACAAGGGGTTTGGGAATATGGCCAACTAGAAAATAAAATGTGAAAGCAGGACAGAGCTTGTCAGGCAAAGTTATAAAAAGTCAGGGAAACTAATGTGTTTGAGAAATCAAAGATAATTGAAAACCATAAACAGGAGAACATATATCAATGCAGATAAGTGCGTTCTGTTAAAAATGAAATTTCATCTCCTTTAATCTCATAAGCACTGGCAGAATATGCTTTCCGGAAGGATCCCATCTTTCTGAATGTTGCCACAGTGCCACCTAAAGGTGACACGGCGAGCAGGCCAGATTTACTGTACCATGACATCTGAGAGGAACCCTTCGCTTGGAAGAGACAGCGAGTTCTCCCGGATCAAATTCAAAGTGGACCAGGTTCACTCCGGCAAAGGTCTGAGCTATATATCCAGCCTGCTTCAATCCAAGCCAGTCTGCTTTATGATAAATGTGGGTGATGATTGTCAGGTGTCAACAAGGCGATTGATTCAATCTCAACAGAAAACAACCCCTTCAGGAAAAAAAAAAGAAGGCAATTTTTACTATAATTTTACTATAATTTGCCTGATCTCTTGGCAAGACAGAAATAGCGGTGGGTAGAAAGAAAAACAGTACAAGAAATAGTCCATGTTGGCGTGTGCATCATAAATGGACAAGGCTTTAAATAAAAGAGGGGCAGAGGATTGAGTGAGGAAGCACAAAAGAAACGCAGGCTGATGAGCCCCAGGATTAAAAGAACAATATAGTGCAAGGTGGCAGCAAGATTATTAATAGATTAAAAACAAAGGGCAGGTACCAAATAACACCACTTTATCTTTTCTTGGACACATTTGACAAGATCTGAACACAGAGCAGACTGTTTTCGCTAAGGTATACTCAGTGAGCTGAATGGAGAGCACTAATATGAGAAGACGTTACTAACTAACATGGTGGACAGCCTACATTCACTCCGTTCAACTTCATTCATGTACATCAGACGAAGAATTAGAACACGTGGTATTGTGACGGCTGAGGGAGAGGGGGGGGGGGGGCAAACCAACGTGCGCCTTCCCTCCCTCCCAGTCAGTTTATCCATTTTGCACCAGCAACCAATTGCTCCCTCCTGACATGCAGCAGTAAAAAGTGTACATGGAAACTGCCCCCCCCCCTCCCCTCCCCCAGACAAACCCAGCTATGAAGAAAACTACAAAGATAAACAAAAAAAATATTAGCATGTAATGATAATCACATAGTACATCATTTCATAACAATATGTTCTTTTTTTCTTACAAAAAGACTACTTGGTGGTACTTGGTCGTAGGTGGTGGGTTGATGAGGGGGGGGGGGGGCTGAGGGGAACCAAGGTGTGGAGAAGTTGAATGTAGTGTTGCCTTTATCTCCACCTCAACAACAGAAGTTTCTCAGGTTCTCTGATCTACGGCTATGACTACATGAAGTCGCTACTAGCTGCTGGTCTCGACTCAGTTTTTGTTTTCTCCATTTGATATTTG
Source organism: Seriola dumerili (assembly GCF_002260705.1). NCBI lineage: Eukaryota > Metazoa > Chordata > Actinopteri > Carangiformes > Carangidae > Seriola > Seriola dumerili. The sequence goes on from NW_019175495.1 coordinate 615,139, forward strand.
GTGTGGAGGGTGGGCGGGTGCTGGACTGGTCCTGGACCTGCTCCTCGAGAACTGTACACCTCCAGCTGGACCTAGCTTCTTGCAGTTCTTTGTGTGAAGTGATATTCCTCTGTTAATCCTCCCAGTGATAAAATGCTGCACATGTACAGGCATTTAAGTCTCGCTGCTCTTGTCCCTCACAGTCTTGGGTTGAACCAAAAATAATGCTGCATTCATGTCCAATAAAAACAAAAGTAGATGCAAAGTTTTAAACTAGAAAATCCCCTTCCCCTCAGTTTAGGAAGGCTGGTTACATGTCAGAGAATATTGTTCTGTCCGGTTTCAGGACATAAGTTTCAGGTGTTGTAAGCGCCTACAAATTCCTTCAGCATTAGTCAGGACCCCCATTTCTTTCATTTCCTGAATGAAGGTACCAGTCTGGAAAAATTAGGGGGCAAACGTAGAAAAAATTAGAGGCTGTCATGGCAAGTTTGAGAGAATAATTGTGCTCAAATTCATCACTCATTACGAGCATGGACTGCAAAAGTGAAACAAGCAGATCAGAATTAAATGAATAGCTCGATATTTGGGGCAATATGTTTATTTGCTGTCTTAGATAGGAAGATGGACACCACTCTCTTTGTCTGTACGATGAAAAACAGCAGACAGTTAGCTTAGCTTAGCATAAAGACAGGAAGTGTGTGTGTGTGTGTGTGTGTGGGGGGGGGCAGCTAGCCAGACTCTGTCCAATAGTAACAAAATCTGCGTAGTTTCAGCAAGCGTCGACAACAATTTCTTGGCTATTTCTTGGCTGGATGGAGTGACTTCCTGCAGAATCCACTGGTTGCCTGGCAACTGGTCACAGCCAAAAAAATAGGTACATAACATTTGTAAATCCATGAATTTGTATTAATACACTTAGGTTTTTTGTGTGGATTAAATTAAACAAGATATACCTAGTTAGTTGAGGATTTTGATATTTTTTGTTTAGAGCCAAGCTAATCATCCCCCCCACTTCCAGTCTTTATGCTAAGCTAAATTAACTGGCTGTGGGTGGTAGCTTCATATTTACTGTGCAGACAGGAAACTGTTATTGATCTTCTTTCCTAACTCTTAGCGAGAAAGTGAATAATCACATTTCCTAAATTGTCGGACTATTCCTTTAAACAGTTTGTTAAAATAAAAAATAAAAAAAAGAATTGAATGATGGTGCCAGAACAGCTTCAAACAAGACAAAACACATGAAAACTGTGTTGTTACTCTTCAACTTGTTACTGTATTCCCATCTGACATGAATGCAGCATGAGTGATCCTACAGCGCCGTAAACATGGTGATGGATGAGGATGAAAAATGACACAGTGCTGAGCAGTTATCTACTGGCTCCGACACAGGAAGAGGAAGTGGCTGAATTCTGCGGCGAGGAGTCTCCTGAGGAGCGAGTGTTGATAAGGTGTCCGCGTCAGGGAAGATGACGAGGGGGAGTTGGGTGGGGTGGGTGTAAAGGGTGTTGCCATATCCGCAGAACAGGAAACTCAGTATATCTTCTGTTTCCACTGTAGAGTATATGACCCATGTTGAAGTCTGTCAGTCAGAGCAGGTAGTGGAGGACGGCAGGCATGATTACTCAGAGGGGTAGAAATGGAGGGTGTGCATTACAAGGGTCCAACAAGGGTCTGTTTGTTTTTGTTCTCAGTGATTCTCTGAAAATGTACTTGGTGCAGGTAAAAGCTGGAGCAGACGTGAGGGAGGAGAGAGCAGGGGAGTGTGTGGGAATAGGAAGGAAAGGAGGGGGGAGGCGGGTGAGAAAGGGTCTAATACTAATGTCCAGGTTGCGGCCAAGCTGTCCGCTCTCAGCTGAGTTCGTCCTCCGCATTGTGCTGGTCCAGCAGTTTGACGTGTGTGAAGGGAAAGTGGCCGCGTTTGCCTTTACATTCCCCCTCCCACTGGCCGTTCACGTTAATTTTGGTCACCTTCACCATGTCGCCCACCTGGGGAGGGAGGGGAGAGAGAAAAGGGTGAGAGTGCAGAAATGTATGCAGCACAAGTCAAAGTAATGAACATGTGTATAATCCACTGTCCTCTCAAATCCGTTGTTGTCAGGTAGAGCTGAAGGAATTTATCGATTAATGCATCGACAGAAAAATAATCAGCAATTAATCATTTCAGTTATTTAGCAAGTCAAAACGCCAAGATCCTGTTCCAGCTGCACAGATGTGAGGATCTGCTGCTTTTGTGTGTTTCATATTATTTCAAATGGAATACAACTGCAACTAATGATTACTCTCATTATTGATTAACCAGCCAAAAATCATTTAGTTTTCTCAGAGCCACGTTCACGTCTTCAGTTTGCCCGTTCTGTCCAACTATCTCAGAGATATTTCATTTTAACGGCACATATGACAAAGAGGCAGCAAATCCTCTCGACTGAGAAGCTGAATCCAGAGAATATTTGGCATTTTTTCATGAGGAATAACTGAAACGATAAATTGGTTGGTTAGTGATTTTTATCTCGGAGCGCTGAAGTGAAACACCCCTGGGTTCTGGACTGTTCACCAGAGGAAGTGAGACACCTGAGGCCGTCACCTTGATTGTTTGAAAATTTGCTCCAGGCATTTCTCAGCATTTTCTGAGATTATAATAAAAAAATATTCAAAACAGATTATCTGATGATGTAAAAATAATGCTCAGTTGCAGTCCCACTGTCAGGAGGAAGCAGGTATGATAATGGTTGACCTGCACAGGGAGAGGAGTGGCTGCTCTTGTGTCACTGAACCTGAGCAAACAAGGACCAACAACCAGTTCCAAAGTTCAGATCTATGCGGGTGATGAGTGAACAGTCGGTGGTTAAAGCTGTGCCGACATGCTCAAAGCTTATATCATCAGTTTGATAACCTGTTACCACCTCCGACAATCATCTCGTGTTAAATGTGTAACTGGCAGCCTTTGTATTACACACCGTGTCCTAGATACGAGACCTTTAATTATGAGTAACCCTTTTCCCACCTGATGCAGCTGCACACCTCAAATAAATTAAATAAAACAATTAAGATGTTTGACAGCTGAATAGCTCTGCATTTCCTCCAGTGGTTTCCTGTTAACGGGTATTTAGTATAGTTTAGAGTCCTACATTGCAACTAAAAATTATTTTCATAGTTTTCCAACATCAGTTTGTTGCATAAAATGAGAGAAAACAGGAAAAAATGTCATATTCAAAGTGCTTGTTTTGACTGAGCAACAGCTTCTTACTTTGTAGATTCTGCTGGATATTAGTCTCAAAGAACTGACCTTTAGTAAAGGGATGAACACACGAGGGTCAACTGTTGTTGAGAATTCACTGCTTTCTATTTTCATGAGACTCACCAAACAGTTTACAGACTGTATTTTATTATATATTATATTCTGAGACTATGGCTGCAATATTGTGCTTCGTGTTGGTGCATTTCTCAAGTAAGTTCCTGTATACACTTTGACTATGTATGGTATTTTAAAAAAAGATGAAGATATTGTTGGTTTATCCATCTACAAGTCATAAGACCGATCAATGGACTATATATGATCAACCTCCAATCCCACCCTGATGAAGACGAGACAGCCAGAAACACCGAGAGGAGTAAAGCAAGGTGAACTGGAGAAGCGATGTGTTTTAACGTGGATGTTCGACCAACAGGCTAAAACTCAAAGATATTTATTTCACTATCATAGAAGACAGAGAACAGCACATGAACCTTTTTCTCCACACGATAAATACTCGGCAACTATTTTGAAAAAGGTTCAGTTGTTTCAGATCCTAATCACACGGGATCCAAACAGTGGCACAAATGTAATATGGCGGTATTAACTCAACATGACTCTGCTTGCATGCCTTGCTGCTGCTGCTGCTGCTTGTGGATTTCATTAATTAGAGCTGCTGGTTGCTGTTTGTTGTTTGTTTGTGTGCGTGTGTTTGTGTTATGTGGGTCACTCGTTCACAACACTGTTGCGTTAGGACACAGTTTCAGCGTTTCGACAGAAGGCGTACCTGAAGTAGAACGGGTTAAGGATTAGTAATGGATAAGACTTAATGCAGAAGGCACTAATGCATTTAAAAACAAAGTCCTGAGAGCCTCCAGTGTCGGTCCTGCAGATTGCTTCAGGACGTCCCGGAGTATTTCATTTAGGATCTTTTAAACAGAGGTGCTGAGATGTCTCCATAGTGAAGAGTATTCAGACCGTGTCATCATTATGTAACACGCCTCATCCATTTGACACATACTGTCTGCAGCTGTTTGTTGATGTACTAGGTCACAAAATACTTGGCGCAGTGTTTTTGCTTCTTTGGCTCCCTAAATACAGTATACAGGACGGGACAAAATACAACACGCACCATGACGCAATCCAGCACAGCACCACCACAACCTCAGGCCTCAAAATTACCACACAGCCAATCCACCACCTCTTTACCACAGTTCCTACAACAAACTCAACACTAAAGGTTTCTCGTGGGAGTCTTCATGCTCCGGCTGAAAGATTCATCGCTTAGTTGATTCAACAGAGAATTAATCTGACAAATATTTGTCAACCAAAGATACCAAATATTACCTCGTTTCAATTATTCAAATGTGTGGATTTGCTGCTGTTCTGTTTTATATCATTGTAAATTAAATAACTTTAGTTTTTGGTTTGTTTGTTTGTTTCACAGCAATTTGAAGATTTAACCTTCAAACTGATGTTTTTCACAGTTTTATAGATCAAACAGTTGATTACTTGCAGCCCTAATTCATTGATTGATTAAGATTGCAGAAGTGTTCGTGTTTTCACCGCCTTTATCAAACTATATGTATGGACTTCACAGATTAGAAGAGATTAAATTTAATTTTATAATGGCCTGTAATCACACTCACAACTTAACGATGTCTCAGTCTCAGATTTTAGAAAACGGGTAAGAGAATAAACACATATGACCGCATGAATCAGAGATTAAATGCACTCATGAATGTAAGTTAGTTTCGGTTGCTGCAGATAAGGAGAGACCTTCACAATCAGTGGGTTTTATGAAGACGACACAAGGAAACCTTAGCTAATTATTAACTGTCCAGTTCCACCTTGCTGAGTCAAAACAAGCTGCCTCACGTTGGTCAAAGCCAGAAAAGTCTACCACAGGTGGGAGTGGTAGAAACCAACTCATACAAAGGATCTACCCGACATATGAGCAAACTTCAGCAAACAGCAGCAGACTAGTGGTCCGACTTTACAAAAAGGAATGGACGGCACAGATTAGGAAAGTCAAATTTGGGATCTGTGTTGGGATCTTTAGCAGCACGGTCCAGCAGGGCAGGAGAAACAAGAGCTGTGACGCTCTGACTGGCCTGTGTCCTAGTCCCACTCCTGGCTCAGCTGGACTCCTGGCTTCACAGAGACTAAAGGAAATGGTCCTGTTCCCAAACACAAACTATTTCCTTCCCCCAACGACCTGCTCCGTGGGAGCATTGCTCTTGCTTCCGGACAGCGTAACAGACCAGCTACCGTTAGCAGGGAGCAGAGTTTAATGGCAGCTTTCATGTTTGGGTCCCCTCTCTTCTTTGACTATTAAGTTAAAATCTAGGGAAGAGATTAAGTGCTCTGAACTCAAATAGTGCTGAAAGTTGAAGCCAGGGAGTTAATAAACATCATGGACAGTCTTCACAAAGGTCGATCTGTACTGTCACTGGACTGATCTTCATACAGAAGACATTAACTAACCAGATTACCTAGAAAAACTCTTAGGGAGCTGGCTGAGCATTTTCTGACCTTCATTCCTGCTCAACAAATACAGAGGAAGAAATAATCAAAAGCACAATGGGAAAGAAAGCCAAAGAATGCGAGCTCAGACTTGATAAGCTTACAGGGCTGGTCCTACATCCTTCGTTGCTAAATGTCTCCTTTCCTCCAGCACATGTTAAGAGGATGCATGGAGTCAAGGAAAAACACCACACACATCCATATTTACCTCTAAGGCCAGGGCAGTCTTGTCGTAGGCATTGGGCACCCTCTTCTGTATGGCCCTGGCATAGACAGGTCCGTTCTGGAGATTTGGGAGAGGGGTGGGCTGGGCGTACTGGCTGGGGTCTCCCAGAAGCGGAGTGCCGGGCTGAGCCGCAGAGCCGTCAGAGTTCCCTAGCATCCCCATCCCTCCCGGCGGTCCCCCAGGCACACCAGGCCCCGCCACAGAACTCGGAGACGACGGTCGGTACTTCTCCACGTACGGCACCGGGATCATCCCTGCCCGGCCTTCAGAGTTCTGGGCATTCCACCACTGCTCCTCTGGCTTCTCAAGAACTCGGAGAATGTCACCCTTCCTAAACGGGAGATCTTCTTCATCGTTGCCGGGGAAATCGAAAAGTGCCCGGACATACTCGTCTTCCAGGCGCGGTGGTGGGCCTCCACCGGGGCCAACGCTGATGAAGGAGGTGTGTTTGGACTTGTTGATAGGTTCTATCAAGGTGGTGGTGTCCAAGTAGTGGATTTTGTAGAATTCTAGCAAAGCAGGGAGAGCATCAAACTCCTGGTCACCAATACGGAATCTCGGATGGACCAAACCTGGTGAAAATAAGAGAGGATGGAAGAGGAGTTAGAGAGACCAGTAAATGTTTTTTTTCTTATCCAAATAAACTACCTGCCCTAACATGTTCAAATCTACAGCCTGAAGCCTATTTATTTCTGTAACCAAGTGTGACGGTGGTGATTTCCAGGATGACAGGGAAGCATTTTTGTTTCCTTATTTTGCATTTCTTTCCTTTCCTCCAATGAAAGGTCTTTGTATTTTTGAAAAGGCAAGAGGAAATACAACAAATGTGCTGCAATTCCCACACAGGAAAAAAAAAAAACCCCAGCAGAGGCAGGAGACAACGTCTGCTCAAAGTCTATAAAAACCTGGCGACATGACAGACTTTTGAACATTTACAACTCTTCTAGGGTCAGCTGATAAATTAGATTCGTTTTAATGGTGCACCAGTCCAGAGCTCACATTCATACAGTCTGCTCTTTTATAACTCACCGCCCACCACAGCCTATTTCAGTGACAGAAATGTGCATCTCTACGATTCACTGAAACAATGAGTTGTATAATATCTAGCGTGCTGCCTGCCTGAGCATCCATGACCAGAGGTGTGTTTGCCTTTTAGCAAGCCAACATTAAACTGGCACGTGTTTCAGTGTGTCTGGCCTGCTGTATTCTTCACACAAGACACTGGAAAAGGCACTATTGCGCATCGCCTTTGGTGCAAGTCATGCAAGAATGGTCACATCAGCATCTCCATATACCGTGCCCCTCCGAACCCCACTGTTCTCTTACCTGGACCGGATTGTCGGTTGTTGCTGATGCTGTTAATTATGTAATGTGAGACTTTGGAGTTCTCGGATACCGAGAGCACGTAGTCCCCGGGGCTGGTGATGGAGTCCCGGACCAGAAACACGCCGTGCCTCTGTCCCTGCAACAGAGACACAGCCTCCTGCCTGCTCAACCGACCCCAGTACCAACTGCCACGGTCCTCCGCGTCAAAATTTCCGGCCATGATCACCACTCCAAAGCCGAGGCTTCACCGGGCCTTCCCTGCTCTCCCTCCCGTTATCCACAAGCAAAGCCTTCAACTCATACAAAAACTTTAGCGCCTAGAGCACGTTTAGTAAACAGGCGACATCCGCAGCTAGCCGTTTGGACATCAATTCGCCGATACAGAAACTCAACCACGATTTAAAACGGACTCTTATTTGGTTTACGATCGGAATTCACCTCTATTAATCACACAATACGTTTTAGCAGCAGAATTCCAGCTATAATCCAGCGACCGATGACAACTAACTTCAAAAACTGAAATGGCGGATACGGGAAAACAAAAAAAGACCCCTCTCACCGGATGTGACGTAGTAATTATGTGCGCCAGACGCACAAGCGTCAAGCTAAAAGATAGTAAGCTCAGACTTCCGTTTTAAGCGACATAATATAGTAATGTTAATCATACAAGCTTATAATTATCAGATAAAGCCGAAATATAACAATCACATTTAGTAAATAATCTAATATAACGTTGGTGTCATTTACCACCCAACGCTTCGGTGTATATTTCTATTTTGCAAAGTGACCAGTTTTTAAGCTTTTATTTTGGAGGTAAACTCGTTAAAGAGCTTTTCCTGTTCGGGCTCACGCTGTTTGACTTGACAGGTCTGTCCTTCGTGGTAGTGGGTTGTTGTGAAATCTAAAGCTTGCATAGTTATTGCGCCAGATCGGCTGCAGCGCTGTAATTACGCTGCGGACACACACACCTCATGTTTTGATCCCGGAAGCATTTTTGAAGCTCTCAAAGATACATCTAGCTCATTCAACCTCGTAAATAACGGGTTGGCTGCACTTTGTATAATTGGCCACTAGATGTCAGCCAAAGGCAATTAAAAAGTCAACTTTTTAATATCAATATTGTCACACCTACATTAACTTCTGTGGTTTGATAGTCAGCATCAGAACCTTTATTCACAAAAAAAATGATCGAACAACTAAAGAATTAACTATTTAAAATATGAAAAATGCAGAAGTTACTCTATTACAGATAGAAACTAAGGGACTATTTCACTGCACTACAACAACATATCAACATACAGTATGAACCACATTTATGCTGTGTTACTATATGCATCTAGGACCACTTTACATTAATAAGTTAATGAATAAAGTGTGATGCATTAGTCTTCATGATGAATTAGATCTAAAAAAAAAAAGACAAAGCAAAAAGATTTCATTTATCAACATTAACAAAGGCACTAGTTACTTATAAATCCTTTATGAAGGGCGCCTTAAAGAAATATTTCAATAACAGTGATTGAATTGAAAGCCTTTATTGTCATTGCAAGTTTGTGAAATATGCTTCTTTGCTCTCCTGCCAATAATTAGATGAGCAGATTCATGTCTCTGTGTTAAGTATGGTAGTAGAGCTGGTCAGTGATTAGCCTAGCTTAGCATTAATGCTAGCTAGCCTGACACTCTCCAAGGTAAAAAAAAACACACCTAGTCAACATCTTTGAAGCTCATTAATAAACACACTGTATGTAGTTTGTTAAATTGTGACGCAAACAGAAATGTAAGAATAACAATTTATGGAGAGTTATGCTATCTAGCATGCTAGCTCCATGATTAACGTACCGGTATGAGACACCGTAAATGATAGTGGTAGCTATCATTTTGCTTTCAACATTTACAACTGCAGACTTGGATTATTGTAGAAATGTCTTTATAAATGATTTATAAACATTTTTAGTTACAAATGATTCATTACATTTGGCTGTTTCCTTATTCCTTATTAGTGATTTTACTAGCAAGAGAGATCACACAACCTGGCAACTCAAAAATCGTTTGGAGCTTCACTATAAAGCATTGATGAATATTTTATCAACTATTAATAAAGAAATGTTTACAACTTATAAACCTGCCAAAGGTAAACTATATAATAACACCTATAATAAGACCTATATATATAAGACTTTTCAGGACAAAATCAAATAAGTTTTCCAAAAAAATCTGAACAAAGGAAGCATTTATAAAATTACTTGATATGTAAGAATAAATACAACTGTAAAAAGCAGATATTACTCTCTTAATACTTCTACTGCAGCGCGGTGGTAGGTGGATGCTCCTCCACATTGAGGTGTAGTTTGTGCTGCTCTATGGGCCCCAACACTGGATGTAGCTGACACCTACAATCCAGCAGACTACAGATCTGGAGCCGTCGTCACATTCAAACACAAAACTAAAACAAGGCAGGAGATGTTTTCATATCATAGGATTTATTTGTAAGATCCAGGGCATAACAGAAAATGTAAAGTTTTACAGTTTCACTAGCATATCAATCCACAGAGCATTTGTTTCGTTCTATCATCAATAAAGTGGCAGAAAAATAAAAGATCCATGGGAGCTTTCAGAAAAGGGCAGTGACAGAGGAAGCTACTGTAGAGAGAGAATAATTCAGAGGTATACCGAAGATAGAGAAATACATGTAGAAGAAGAAAGACTCATGGAGAGAGAGAGAAAAGATCCAAGGCTACAGACACTCATGCCTTCAGAGTCACATCACCATGTTTCTTTTTACAGCTCACATTATATCAGCAGAGTTCTTGAATGAGACGTACACGGCACCTTCACACCCCGTGGTCACTTGAAGCATTCATAACCCCTCCTGCTCTCTGAGTCCAAGGTCAACACCACGATCATCTCACGTCTCATTGTGACGTATGGAAGGGCTAGTCATTCAGCCTGTGGTGACGAGCAGAGAGTCAAACAATAGACACGTGGCAACAATCTGAGTAAACGATCAACACAGAACTGCAGTAAATTAAGTAAAACTGAGCGATATATGAGTTTTTGGACAATATTCACATCTGATACCAACAGAAGGGTTGAAGCCAGTTTGTAAAATCTGTATGTCTCTTTATATTCAAGTTTTTTATGGACAATAAGTTCAAAAAGAATTACGAGTTATTGAGTGTTACAAACACACTTGTATTTTGGAACCCAGGGGATGTTTTTAAAGCTCCAGAGTTTCCTTTTCTTCTGTGTTTTATTTGAAGTGTTGATCCATAAGAAGATATATTTGTTGTTTTAAGAACCAAAAACCATCTCAGTGTAGTTTTACATCTCCTCTCTCAGGCTTCTCTCTGGAGCTCTAGTAACAACAGGTCGGTGAGCCAATCAGGAGAGAGGAGGCTCTGAGCCTCTCTTCTGATTGGCTGAATGTTTTCTGAGTGATTGAATAAAAATATAGCAGATTTCAGGTAAAAACACTCAGAGAAACCAAATCCTGCTAGGTTTGGATGGTGGTTCCAGGTGGGCGGGGCTTAGGGCCTGGCTGAAAGCGGTGTCAGCTTTGTTGTGACATCACAAAGTTACAGGAAGTCCTGGCGGCTCATTTTAAGGCTCAGTTTCTGAATACAGGCTGTGTGCATTTCTCTGTTGACTGAGCGCTTTGTTACTTTCACAGTATTAATATAGAACCTAGAGCTGATCTATAATCAAACTACACATGGACATCTACCTTTAGACTATATGGGACCTTTAAGAAACCATGTTCATTCATACCCGTGTGGAATCAAAATCCTGCATGAGTTCAGGTTGCACTGACTCCTTCATATCAAAGATGGATGACAACTGAGTGATGGATGAAAGGTTTCAAATTAGAAGCCCGCATCTATGCTGATGTATCTGCCTAATTCCATTTGTGATCTATTTGCTTTGATTTGCAGTGACCTTAACATAAAAGCAGAGAAGTGCTCGGCTCCAGGACATAACAAACATGTACACACACCTTCCATCTCCACTGCCCAACTCGGTCCTGTTACAGCAGCGAGCAGAAAACCAGTAAACCTGAGAATAGTCTATAAGCTTCCACAATAAGTGAGCAGTGAGTCAGTCTGACCCTGAGAACAGGGTCCAAACCTTCAACTGTAGACTGTCTATGAAACCAGTGGGTCACACTGACCAGCAGCAGATGGTATTCAAACGTTTACATCACAATCTCACTACAAACAGTAATGACCAGTATTTGACGTGCCTCCACACAATGGCCTCAAATGCTGATAATCATGGTGGTTTTCATAGACAATCTTCCTCAGTCTCACATTAAGTGTGTGTGTGTGTGTGTGTGTGTGTGTGTGTGTGTGTGTGTGTGCACGTGATGCTGCCAGTGACGGTGCACTCAGCTCTGCTGCACACCACTACTGTACAGCACCACAGCTGTTTAAAGGGCTATTCGTAGTGCCCTGTTTTGTTTGTGAACTTGATTTTGCAGGGACATGCAGCACTAGCTTATTTCAAAGGCAGATTAAAGGGTAGTTTCTTTTTGTTGTTATCTTCAAGTGCAATAGCACTGATTCTGAGGCACAGGGGGAGGTTTGCTGTAAGGAAAGCTTTCAGGTGGCACGGACATGACCCACATATCGTCTTGAACACCTTTGAATATTTCTTTAAAATTACTATATAAATGTTTAAAAATGTATTAAAAAATTGAGGTTGATTTATTTATTCAGAGTTGTTGTCTGTGCACGTTTATTTATAATGCATTAAATTACTTTTAATTAGTTGTGAGCATACTTGACTACGGCGTTGCAGCTTTAAACACTTTTGCCTTCTGACGTGATCAGCTTCATACTCTTCCACCCAGTTTGTAGTCCAGGCTTTGTGTGACCAACGTGAAGCCTAGACTACGCTCCGAGATAACCCTGATGACATCACCATGGTTATTTTCTCAGACGTAGGAAAACTCCTCCAGAGCCGCAGGAGACATTACACAAGTGTTTTACAGGCTGAGAAGTCGGTCTTACAATACTGTAAAATTGGTGGAGTGCCCTTTTAAAATATACACACACTGTACATACAATACAAAACAAAACAACAGCTCTGCTTTCTGATGATGCTCATTAAAAACTAGTGTCAAAGACGTGCTGTGAATTCCTTGTTTTTGGCGTTGAATAATACATCCCCAGAGTGTCTGCTAGCACAGCATACCATTATTCCATACAGCCAGAGACCCGAGGGACGTCCATTATGGAGTCAGGTGATGTTGCTGGGATAGTTGTGATGTAACTACAAGGCCACTGTACATCACAAAAAGCCTTCATTTTTAATGCCACACACGTTAACGGCTCCTAGGGTGAATGTATTAGTGCATGGGACAGCTGTCTGGGGAAAAGTATATATCTGCTTTTATTAATTTTTAACTGCTTTAGGATGAAGTTCTCTTCTGTAGGAGTTAATATTCTCTGCCTCCTTTCCGTATCAATAAACCCTTTCCAGTCAGTGCCTTTAATATTGCAACAAATAAAGAGTGTGGTTCAGCTCTTCCCCAGGTTTGCAGCGTTACTCATGCACACACACATATTGCTCGGACTCTCCCAGACCACATGAAGAACAAATACGATTCCTTGAATTGAGTGGTGTTCCTCTTTAAGTGGATAATCTACAATCTAAACAACCGCCCCAGGACAGATAAAAACAATATATATTTATATATATTTATATGCTGTACATCCAAAAATACAGTTTATTCCTTAAAGCTTTGCATGGACTATAGTAAGTGACACATGGCGGGAAAGCACTAGCTGGGTGAGAGCTACATAGTGTATAAGGATATCTGCAGCTTATATATAAACACAGCACTGTTCAGTACCGTGGGAGTGACACACGACCTGGATTATTACGAGAAGAAGGCTACTAAATATTTCAACTTGACCCCCCAGGACTTTGGGACACACGGCGACTCAGACCACCGAGTCCTTTTCCTTCCAACACAGGGCACTTTGTTCCGGTCGCACTCTAGGTTTCGCACAATCATCGAGGCCTTTACTGCGTGGATTTCTTCTTTTAAAAAGTTGTTTACTTTCTTTTGGTTTCGGCTGACTAATTTCGTCTTCAGTGTGAACTTCGCGGTGCATCTGTTCGTTTCAAATCTGTTGGTTTGACTTTTGATTCCTGTCTGTCTTCTCATCCATCTGGCGAGCCGCTGATGTACGTGGGAGGGAGATATTTTATACATTTCCACTAGTTTTTGGCAAAAACATTTTTTTCAAAAAGTTTAAAAGGCCCCGACGACTTCGCATGAGTCACTGTTTCTATATTTTCTGGTCTGTTTTTCTTCATCTCTCTACTCTTTTAACCAGTAATGGGACGTTTTACAGGCACATGTGGGTATTACCGGGGTTACCAGGAGGAAGGACCTGAATAAAGATTAACATTCTGTACATAAAAGCTTCATGTGATATAATTAATCAGTCTATTCTACATGTTAGCGTCCTCAGTCTATTCGTACTTGAAACAACAGACAGTTGGGATAAAACAGACGTCCTGTTGGGGATTGTCTTCTCATGTTACAGTCACCAGGAGTCACCTGGTCTCAGCTCTGCCAGTGTCTGAACGCGGCTGGTCACAAATCAGATCAGCGGAGGGAGCATCGAGTGGCGTGTTCATATGGATTACATCCCTCCGTCACTGCAGCCTGTTTGACTTTGAGCGCGCTCAGTTCGCCTCCGCAGGAGTCTTCTCCCGCGTCCTTCCACACAAGACTCGATACAGGAGGGGAAACAGAAGCAGAGTGGAGCAGGGAGCGGCAATCAGGTCAAGTGGTCCGATTGGTCGGTCAGCTCATCCTCCTCCACTCTCATTGGCTCGACGGCTCCGGAGGAGTGCTGCGACTGGCTGGAGTAGGACAGGCGGGAGGAGTGGCTCTGCGTGTCGTCGTCATCCTCCGCCATCACTGCCTTCCTCCCCCCCGGAAGCTGCTCTCTCCTCTTCGCCTCCTTCTCCCCCTCTCTCCTCCCCCGTCCCCTCCCCACTTTCCTCTGCTCCTCCACCGTCCACATGCTCTCCTCCTCGTCCTCCTTTCCCTGCACCTCCCTGTCGAAGTCCAGCAGCTCCTCCATCATCTCCTCTATCTCCATCTCCCCGTCCAGCTCCTCCTCCACCTCGGACCGGAGCTCGTCCATGCTCTCAGTCCGGTTCGTGTCGTCCGTCTCCTCCTCCTCTTCCCCGAGCCCCCTCAGCCTCTCCGGGGGGTCGCTGGCCTGACTCTCTCCGAACTCCAGGATGGTGGGCAGGTTGCCCTGCTTGGGGCAGCGCTTCCTCAGGCTGACCAGGAAGGGCTGCGGCAGGGAGAAGATGTCCACGTTGTTGCCCAGGTCAATCCACGTCACGCTGGGGAAACTGCCGGGATCCTACGGTACAAAACACCAACACACTCTATTAAAATCATCACCAGCAGCATCTCATCTTATTTTGAGCAAATCCCTTCAAAGAAATGAGGTAAGTATCAAGAAGACTGTCCACATCTACCAGCCTTTACACAAACTTCAAGTGCAGAAAGAGGTTCCTTCATCCTCGACAAACGGAGCTGAAGGTTTCAGATGTTTGTTGTAATGGCTGCTGGATGTTGACAGTTCAGACTGTATGAAAGTAACAAGAAAATCCACAATTTCTCCAGGCAAACTGAAAGTCAATGTAGCGTAGCGGTCGAGGGCATCGACCATGAACCACATGTTGAATGTCCTGAATTCAAGTCTGGCAAGAAACGTTTACTACATATCTTCATCTTCCTTCTGCTCCTGCCATCTCTCTACTATAGAGGCATGAAAATACTGAAAAGTAAATATTTCCTTCAAGAAATTATGTTTAACTAGTTACTATGTGTGTATTTTTGTTTTTTAACTCATTCTTGGCTCTTTCTTGGTGCTACCACCAGGAAGCCCAACACACTTACACCTTCAGGGCGTCTCCACTGTATTCACTTTCCCAGGGAACCAACAGAACCACATTTTGACCTCAGGAACCAGAGGCTAAACTGAGCTCCTGCAGCATCTTACCAGGTGGGAAAAACTTTGATATGGGGGTAGAGTTTTAGAGTCAAACAATAACTATGTGGCAGTTGTACTGTTGGTTTTTTTTTTACATGCATTTATTATTTTAAGTTATTTTTGGGCAGTTTTAGCCTGTAATCTGATGGTGACAGTGAGACAGTAAAGTGGGGGAGAGAAAGAGAGGGAATGACATGCAGTTTTCTTGTGTGAAAATTACTCATAAACTGCCTCACTTTCCTAGTTTCCATGATTCTACAGATGCAATAGAAACATAAATGTACAAAGGGCTAAAGGCTCAAAGGGATTATATTTGGATTGAAGTAGTGGTGGGTCGCAGGTCAGCACCACCTGGACTCTGTTTTGCTAAATCTGGATTCTGTGGCTCCAGTGACTTCTAAGATCTGTTTCTGCCAAAGACAAATGGTGGCAGGAGTTAAAGGTTGATGGAAAAAATGATGGTGCAGTGTGACAGGTGACAACATCCTTTCAAAAAGAGTAATTTCTTTACAATAATTACACTAAAACTGATACAATACTAGATTGTAAAATAACCCAAAAGATAAGTGACTTTCCGACCTTCAGAGCATCAGTCAGCTCCTTCAGGACAGCTCTGGTCAGCCTGTTTCCGTTCAGCGCCAGCGTCTCCAGGTGCGGCAGGGCGGCCAGCGTGGGCAGGAGCAGGAGGAACGCCTCGTCCGTCAGCTCGGTGAAGCCCAGTTCCAAGCTCATCACCATGGACGCGTGGCGCTGCAGGTGTGCGCACAGGCGCTCCATGTCCCGAGCCGCCAGAGGGATACCGGACAGGTCCAACGCCCCGCTCGATGGAGGGGCCGACAGCACCGCCTTCAGGCTGGAGACAGACACAAGGAAAAATATTGGTCAGTGAGATTGTTGGTTTCATACAATGCATTACACATCAGGTTTAATGCATTGTTTCTGTCTTTGAATATTTGTTCTGATTTATGCAGCCAGTTGTGAGCAGATCCGCTAAATGTTAAACCCTGACCCAACACACAGACAGAAGTTCCAGCTGCTGGTATCCTAAACTATGGGTCAAGTACTCAGTCCACAGAGAAATGCACACAGCATGTATTCAGAAACTGAGCCTTAAAACCAGCCTTCAGGACTTCCTGTAACTTTGTGATGTCACAACAAAGCAGCCACCAAGCCCCGCCCACCTGGAACCACCATCCAACCTTGCAGGATTTGGTTTCTCTGAGTGTTTTACATGAAATCTGCTATATTTTTATTCAATCACTCAGAAAACAGTCAGCCAATCAGAAGAGAGGCTCAGAGCCTCCTCTCTTCTGATTGGCTCACAGACCTGTTGTTACTAGAGCTCCAGAGAGAAGCCTGAGAGAGGAGATGCAAAACTACACTGAGATGGTTTTTGGTTCTTAAAACCACAAATATATCTTCTTATGGATCAACACTTCAAATAAAACACAGAAGAAGAGGAAAATATGGAGCTTTAAGTGATGAGCACTAAATACTGATCCGGGATCTGGTCCACAAAATAGAAAAACTAAGTTCAGAAGTTTAATTTTCCAGCTTACAAAGGAAAACAACATACATTGGACATGAGAGCCAATGCCAGTTCTCACCCACAAATAACATACATACACACACGTGAGGTTCAGGAGTCACATGCGACTGTGGTTCAGACTGTGGGATTCAACTATTATCATCAGTTGACAGCCAAATATATTTATATATTCACATAGCAGAGAGACTCTGGTGGAATCTGGGCCAGAGCGGCCCGAAGCAAAGCAGTGACCATGGGTCAAATTTAGCCCCACAGAAAAGTTTTACTCACTTTCCCAGGGGTCACATAGAGTCATCTGTCACTGTTTTGTATTTTTGGTTTTATTCTGGGGGCAAAGCATGAAACAGCAGCTACCAGTTTCCACAGCAGACGTTTTGCCTTAAAAGCACAGGTGTTACTGTTGACATGAACATTGGCTCTGTTCTATTCATAAGCCGTGATGCACAACACCACGACCTTGAATAAATGGAATTGACCGCATCATTTATTTCATTATTTACACCTGTGCTTTTCCTGCCGCGTGCTGCACTGTTGTGTCTGAATGAAGGGCAGGTTAATGGGTTGACTGCCTCTGGCCTCTCCTCTGCCTACCTGCTGCCAAACCTGATCCTGTCCAAGTCGACCTTGTTTTCACCCGACCTGTTGAATCTGCCTCTGGCTCTACACTCTGGTTAGTAGAGACCACTGATGGAGAAAGTATCAGATGTTTTACTTAGTGAGTAAAAGTAGCACTCCACTAAAAGTCCTGAGAGTAAAGGTATTAGCAGCAAGATGTAATTAAAGGTCCCATATAGTATAAAGGTCTGTGTCCATGTGTAGTGTGATTATAGATCAGGTCTAGCTTCTATATTAACACTGTGAAAGTATCAAAGCCTCAGTCCACAGAGAAATGCACACAGCCTGTATTCAGAAACTGAGCCTTAAAACCAGCTGTCAGGACTTCTGGAACTTTGTGATGTCACAACAAAGCAGTCACCAAGCCCCGCCCACCTGGACCCACCATCCAAACCTTGCAGGATTTGGTTTCTCTAAGTGTTTTACCTGAAATCTGCCACGTTTTTTATTGAATCACTCAAAAACAGTGAGCCAATCAGAAGAGAGGCTCAGAGCCTCCTCTCTTTAATGTTTCTTAAAACCACAAATATATCTTCTTATGGATCAACACTTCAAAATAAAACACAGAAGAGGAGGAAAAGATGGAGGTAGAAGAGCATACCATGGAAATACTCAGATAATTATAAGTACCTCAAATCTGTACATAAGTACTTGAGTAAATGTATTTAAGTAGGTATTAAAACTACAACACCACACATCCTGTGTGTTCAGGTCGACTTTTGAACAACCACATCAAAACTCTTCTGTAGTTTCTGTGTGACTCTAAATGAAAACGTAAAAAAACGATGCATGTGCTGACGCTGTGTCACATTCCTACATTTAAAGCTCTTATATTTATTTTCTTTGCCTCCAGCCTTGACATGACAGAAAACATGTCAACAGTCTGGATGCTGTAGCGCTCGTCTGCTTTAAGCCCCTTTTCACATCACGTCTGTGTTTGTCCATTAACGGCGTTCCTCTCTGTGATGGGATTTGAAGACGTCTCTCAGGAACCTCGCCGCCTGTGATCTCAGGTGACCTCAACATGCCGCTGAAATGTGTTCTGCAGTTACTCACATCTCCAGTTCAAATACGACCAAAACAAGACTCTGGTAGAGGTTAACGTCACTTTTAAACACGGGCTCTAGGAAAAGACAGTAAACATTAATCCGTATTTACATCTAAGTGAGATAAATACCTCCAAACGTATTACTTCTTCTTCAGTGGTTAGATAAAAAGCAGTAACAAGGTCTCCACAGAGCTGAATGTGATTAGGTTTTCTGTTCCTCTCCCCTGCATCACTGTCACCACCACTACCTTAACTCACTTCCTGTGGAAAATATGGACGTTTAAGTGCTTGCAACAGCTGTTCTCTCTGTAACATCAGGATGAGCTCATGCTTGAAAATCCGCATCATGAAAAACATAAAGTGAACACGGCAGATAATCGAGTCTGGTACAATGTTAAACCTGCAC